>NC_081523.1:38814924-39114924 GCF_030273125.1 Centropristis striata | reverse complement strand
TATACCAAAGGACCCGAAAACTTCTAACAGGAGGCATCCTGATCAGATGTTGAACCACCTCAACTTGCCCCTTTTGATATAAAGAAACAGCAGCTCTACTCTGGATGTCTGAGCTCATCACCCTGTCTCTAAGGCTGTGCCCAGCCATCTTATTTTAACTCAACTTATTTCGGCTGCCTTTATCCATGATCTCATAGTTTTTGTCACTACCCAAAGCTCATGACCATATTTAAGGGTTTGAAATAAGATGAACTGGTAAATTGAGAGCTTTGCTTTCTTTGTTTATCTCCTGCCACCACCTGTTTATCTTACACTTACTCATCAACAAGATATTATTTTAACTACTTTGCTTGGTGCAGCAACCCACACCCAGAACCCAGAGGAACAACAGCCTCAGACTTGGCTACAAACTGCCCCAGTGAGTGCTGAAGGTCAAGGTTTAATGAAGCCAAAAGGATAACATCATCTGCGAAGAGCAGATATGCAGTTCTGAGAAATTACATAAATCAGGACATGAGGATTTCCTTTGATGTGGATAGAAACAAAAGAAATGTGTGTGGTGTGCTCCTTTAAAGGGAAACTCAACCTTGAAACTGAACGGCCTCTGTGCTGTACAGTGGCAGACAATATACCTACAAACACAAACAAAAGTCTTCTTTAGCTTGACATTGGGAAATTAAGACCAGAATTTATGAGGTCAAACATTTTAAAAGGGACACTTTGAATGTATTTATTTTGCTGACTTAGTGCCTGACTCTGAATCAGGCAATGTCCCAGTGTCCCTGAAGTTGTCCTGTAATTTAATGTCTATGGATCAGCTCCAGGATTGTCTCTGGGTGACATCATCACTAAAGTCTCTCATTTTGTTCAAAGAAGGAGAATTAAAAGTTGGACCTGTGATGCACCACATGGATTTACAGCATGAATGTAAAAAAAAAAAATCAATTTAACTACTAGGGGCGCACCCCAGAGTCTCTGATTTCCTTAATTTTGCGGGAACGGTGATCGGCCGATTCTTTTACGTCAAACCGATTTTACCTACCTCCGAAGCAGTGCTCCCAACTTTGCTGCTAAATTTAGCAACTTTTCAGACCCCCTTAGCGACTTTTTTTAAAGAAAGCGACTGCAGACAAATCCAGCGACTCCTTCTTACTTTTCTTAACGAGCCGCTAACGAGCCAGAGGCCGGCTTGTTAAGAAGAGCCGCCGTTAGCGGCAGTTAGCTCTGTAGCAGTACAGTGTGTATGTGCTGCTGCTGCAGGAGGTGTTCACTTAGCGATCTCTGTTTGTTTCCAACAAGCTCTGTGTACAGTTAGCGATGTCATTAATTCAAGATCACATTGTTTATAATCAACGGAAACTTAATTAGCCATGCTGCTTTGTTTATGATCAGCTGCTGACGTGCACAGTTAACGACGGTGAAACTCAAACGTCACCTCTAGAGTCTCTAAATCCCTCTGGGGGCTAACTTGTCCCGCCCATAGACTGCCATTAAAAACACCCTCTCCTCCGTTTGTTTCTTCTTCAACAGTTTGGCATCTAGCCGCCACACTGTATCATCAAATGCTACGCTGCCCCGCGCGGAAGGCACCAGTAATACAACTTTTTTTTCTTCTAGATATGATGAACTATTCGATTTTTTATGATTTAATGACTATTCGAATAGTCAAAAATCGATGCCCATCCCCAGTTGTATGTATGTTGTACTATAAGGAAAGCAAAAACTCAGGACACTTTATTTATGGTTGCAGTTCTTTTGTTAGTTTGTCCTGTAAATTGTTGCTATTTTAAATTTCAATATTTTATTAACTACCTAAGACATTGTGATTTCCTTTATTTGTAAAAGAAACTGCTGTGTTATTGTTTTTCAATAAAATAAGATTCAAACATTGAAGGTGTATGCTGTGAGTTATAAAAAAATCGGTAATGGCCAAAATTGGAATCGGCAGGTCAGGCTTTTTAAAAATCGGTGATCGGCCAGAAAATTGCAATCGGTGCATCCCTATTAACTACTAAACCTACTCCTACTCCTAAATCTCCTGTTTATTACCAGCTTAAGAAAGTGGTATAGTGGGTTATTTCATATATCTATGTGTTTGTATGTGCAGTGTATGAGCATCCACAAGCTCCAGCCATAACTGATGTACAATCTGCCAACAGCCTTCTGGTTCTCTTCATTGCTCTCATGCCGCAGTCACTTTAAGATCCTTCTTGCCGGCACTTCATCACTGTTGGCTCACATTTCCTTTGCTGGAGTCCTCGTGCAGGCATCATGCCAGCTTCGGTTAGTAGTCAGCGGATAACAAACTGCTCTGTCACCGAAGCCCAACAACATTCTGCCACCGCTCCGCCAGCCCTGATCTATCTTCAATTGTCCGCTATTGGCACACCAGTAAATCCTCCATCAGCAAGCGCACTCCAATTACAGAAAACAACAGTAATGAACAACCGCGTTTACACCTACTGAGAGTGGAAGGAGCACATTCCCAGAATACTGATGAAGCTCTGCTGGTGGGGGATGGGATGTACAGGATTGGCTGGACTCTGCCGTCCCCTCCCTCCGTTACATTTTTGTACTTTTATAGATGTCTCCTTCCAACTATCCATTATCGGCACGCCTGCGCAGTCAGGTACGTTCACTCTGCCTTCCAGCTCTCTCAGCACTTAAAGGGTCATTTCCAGGGAGACAAATGAACAGCCAAGGCCCTCATGGGGCCCCCGAGCCATTAATTGAATGGCTGGTCTGCTGAAGGACTCAACACCAATGACTCCCCCAGCTTGGTGGTCAGTTCCTGGACAAACCTTTTACGCATTCACTTGATGGCGCTGACAGTTTGCTGACAAGGGATTCTGTCATGCTACAAATGTGTGATCATATTAGATGTTAGATTTTTTTTTCTCCCCCTCAACAATAAATGCCACATAGAAGTAGTGTACATCACAAAGTTGTGAACCTAAAGATTAATTTGAGATAATAAACTGTGTGTCAAGTTCTGGCCAAAGATATCTAATAAACAAGACTTAATTAATTAAGTATTAATCACACAAACTTTAGATATTTTGGAATTTCTGTATTTTCAGTGATTGGATGACGAGCACTTCTGTTCTTGCTGAGAAACCCCCTTAAACCCCCCTTATTGTCAATATACTATACTGTAAAGCTACACGTCCTCTGAATGCTCTAGTTTATGGTTGTAAAGTTTCATGAGGCTGTGATTATCCTAGAGGGCACAGCAACTCATTTTATACAGAGAAGTCGAGACTTAAGGAATGCCCTCACTGCAATGAACTGGCTACTACTAATTAGATTAAATTAGATTTTATTGTCCCCAGGGGGGAATTCATTTTCACAGCACTGTACATACGGACAACAATAAATAACACAGACAGAAGCAATGGCTGCAGGGACCAGGCTTCTACCAAGGCGAGTCCTTTTACACCTTAGTGTTCTGTACCTACGGCCAGAATGCAGTGGGGTGAGGTCCTGGTTGAGTGGGTGTGTAATGTCCTCTTTTATTGTGGTTGCAATGTGTGAGATGGCCCTGTTGTTCGGTTCTGTGAGATTTGGTGTAGGGAGTCCGATTATCTTGGCAGCGGTGTTGGTGATGTGTGTGAGTTTGTCCCGGTTGGTGACAGTTAACATGTTGAAGAAGCAGGAGGAGCAGTATGTGAGGATGGGCTGGATGATGCTTTGGTACAGCAGTAGGAGAAGATGAGGGGAATCATTAAGTCCTTTGAGTTTACAGATAGCAGACAGTGTTGTTGGCTACTTTTGAAGATGTCAGTGGTGTGTTGGTTGAAACTAAAATTATTGTCCAGTATTATTCCCAAGTATTCAAAATTGTCGACCGCTTCAACTGTTTGGTTATTGATAGTAATGGGGTCATGTGGTCTGGGAGGGCCAATAATGACTTCTTGTGTCTTACTGACATTGAGGTGGAGATGGTGTGTCATGTTGCTGTGGTAGTCCAGGGCAGAGTGGTTGTCTGTCAGCAGGGCAAGAATGGCTGTGTCATCTGAGTGTGTACAGGAATGGCCCCAGCACACAACCCTGCGGTGCTCCGGTGTTGATGGTGAGTGCAGGTGATGTGGTGCTGTCCACCCGCACAGCTTGCAGTCTGTCGCTGAGGAAGTTGTGCAGGAGATGGATCAGACGGGTGGGGATGCTGAGATGGTGTAGTTCAGGGGTCACCAACTACATTTGTCGGAGGGCCAGAATTTTACTGGACAGTCACCTTGGAGGCCGGACCCTCAAATAAAATGAAATAAAAAACAAATTTTGGCATAACATTATTATTTAATGTTTATTTATTGTTCATATTTTTTCATGTCATTACAAAACTGAAGGCATTTTTAGCCTTTATGAGTCACGTTTCATTTGATATGCAATCATTATTTATGACCTGTTCTGTTCTGATACCATGCTATTTTAAGTTATGCCAGTCGGTTTTCCTTTTTTTCTGTACTGAGAAGTCTAGTCTGAAGGTTATTGTTGAGACTTTGAAATAAAAACCAACCATGTTATGTAATGGCATGAGGAAAAGTTACGTTAAAAAAACCCAAACAAAAACAAGTACTGTGTGTACAATAAATGTTAATTTAAACAGTGCAGCGAGTTTGTCCTCATTAAATGGAGTCATATATGGTGGGGATTACTGATAGTTAAGAGTCTCAGTTGTCGTTGCTGTTTTCAGTTGCTTTAAGCCTGATTTCCACCGGGCGCAGCCGCGGAACGGCATTAGGGAGGACTTCTACTTTCTCCGCGAGCCACTGCCAAACCGAAAATCTCAACAGAGCAGATCGCACCAGACAGGAAGTCCGACTCAGAATCAACGTAAAACACTTCCGCCCCCTTTCAAAATAAAACACAATACGCAGTTCATGCTGCCTAAAACTACTTCAGATCAACATTATGTTATGACCGGTTCACCAGATCAGCAATCAATCAATCAATCAATCAATTTAAAGGATCTCAGTGGAGACCAAGAGAACAAGAGACTGATTGTTGAAGTGGAACATCATACAATCATTTATGACATAACATATTGTTTTTATAAGGATAGATGGTCAGATCAACAGATCTTCCACGTCAGAGAAGCAAAGTAAGCTGGTGGTTGTTGTTGACTTTATACACACAGTTTATCCACAGACTGTATAAATAAGAGTTTATCACGGGATCTCGCGGTCTCCCGTATGGTCAGGATTAGCGCGTGTTCTCGTTATCTCGCGTGTATACGGCTGGCTCGCTATGCTGCCGAGCCGCGGCAGTAACGCGCCCGGTGTGAATTGACGCTGGGAAGAAGACGGAGCAAAACCGCGGTGGAGCCGTTCCGCGGCTGTGACGCGCCCGGTGGAAATCCCCAGTAATAGTGAGGACCACATGATATTTTCTCCTTGATTTACAATTTTGGAATCCAGTAACGGGCCGGATTGGACAGTTCGGCGGGTTGATATAGACTGTCATTAAGTGAAAATACAGCGAAAGGGTCAAAGTTATGAGACCAAATCGCTAAATGTCCTTTTTTCTATCTATATAACGTTATATATAACTTTATTGACAAGTTGCCGTGGAAACGCATTGTTCTGCTTCTCTCCTGATGACGGCTCACCTTGTTAGTGACCTGTCAATCAAAGGTAGCCCCGCCCCAAATCATACATTTCTTTATCTTCTATTTTCTTCTAAATGGAGCCATTATTTACACTATTGACAACAAATTGTCTTGAAGAAGATTTTTTACTAGCGATTGAGAACATACCGAGATAGCACAATTCAGTTGAATAAACGTTGAAATATGGTTTGGCAGAAATGTTGAAACTACGTTGAAGCCTGACATTTATCCGATGTTGAAAGTGTCTCCTCTACTTTCTGTTGAATCAACATTGGATCTTCAACCATATCGATATTGAATCAATGGTGATTCAACTATCATCTAAATGAGAATCTACATTTCAATTTCAGTTGATTTTATGTTGAACCATTATCTAAAAGGTATACTAAATATTAATTTATATGAATTAATGAGTATAATATATATACGTATTACAATGAGTGATGGCCATTGTAGCTTGCAGAACAATCAACATCAACCTCCATTGAAATACACTCTATTTAGCAGTAAGACTATGCTGCCAACAATAGGACTAACTGTATAATAACAACAGACACATTCTGGATTCGTTTAGTTTCTATGGATAAAACCATTTATTAGATATTTTTAAGATTCATTTATTTTTATTTTTTTTTAATGCAATGAACAAAACATGAAGAACAAGGGGGTGATGGCTGAGTATGCTGCGTTACACGCTCCCCAATTTCCTGTGCTTGAATGCTATGTGTCTGTGTGTGTGGGCTTGTGAATGTGTGGGCTTGTATGTGTGTGTTTATGTGTGTGTTTGTGCGGTGTGTGTGTGTGTGTGTGTGTGTTTATGAGCAGCACTAGTGGAGTTCCTGATAAGAACAGCAGCGGTGACCCCAAGGGCCAAAGCCCATATGAAGAGGACACTGTGGGAGAGAAGCAGAGACAACATGTGAGCACTTACGATGAAACATTTTGCAGAGCAACTTATGCAACAGCTATTTAGGAATATTAGGAATATCAAATTCACCTACATCTAATTTTTCTTTATGCCTCCTGCACGCCAAGGGGTGTAACGTAGCCAATTTTTTTACGATGTCGCTGAAGGCCTGCTGTGTGAGTTATCTGTCACACTGCCGAGAAGCAACTGAAAGACATGAATCCAAAATGGTTGTTTAAGGAAAGAGGTGATACTCATTGCATCAGTTAGGTTGAAATAACTTGTTGCCAGCTGAAAGATAATGTTCCATGCAATGTAGACCAACTTATGGACAGGTACCTTATAGCAGACCCATGGGGGACTAAGGGAGTTAGCAGTTAGGCCTACGTTTTTCCAAATTGTCTCATTCTTTTTCCTACGGGCTGCATGAGGTGAGCTGATCAACAGGACTATGGGTCAATTTACACCAGACTTACACTTTAAATTCAGGTGGCAACTTTTTTTTTGGCAGGGCAGTGTATAAATAATAACCCAAAGTGCAATAGTGCTAATGCAGTTGAAATGTCAACAGTTAAGCCTGATTTCCACCGGGCGCGTTACTGCAGCGCCACATCAGCGTCGCGTTCGCCGTTGCAAATAGGTAACACTCTAATCAATGAGAGCATTTCCACCGGGCGCGCTGCGTAACGTTACAGCAGTGTCTCAGCAGCGTCTCTACACAAGCATTAGGTAGGACTTCTATTTCTCCGCGAGACGCTGCCAAACCGCGTAAATCTAAACAGAGCAGATCGCACCAGACAGGAAGTCCGACTCAGAATCAGCGTAAAACACTTCCGCTCCTTTCAAAATAAAACACAATACGCAGTTCATGCAGCCTAAAACTACTTCACATCAACATTATGTTATGACCGGGGCACCAGATCAGCAATCAATCAATCAAAGGGTCTCAGAGGATCGGAGACACGGACGACAAGAGACTGATTGTTGAAGTGGAACATCATACAACCATTTATGACTTAACATATTGTTTTTATAAGGATAGATGGTCAGATCAACAGATCTTTCACGTCAGAGAAGCAAAGTAAGCTGTTGGTTGTTGTTGTTGTTGTTGTTTACTACATACACACAGTTTATCCATAGACTGTATAAATAGAGTTTAGAGTTTATCACGGGATCTTGCGGTCTCCCGTATGGTCAGGATTATCGCGTGATCTTGTTATCTCGCGTGTATACGACCGGCTTGCTAAGATGACGTGCTGCTGCTGTTATGCGCCCGGTGTGAATTGACGCTGGGCAGAAGATGCAGCAAAACCGCGGTGGAGACGTGCTGCAACAGCTGCTCTGGCTGACACGGAACCATGACAAACAGTATCTGAAACTATACTAGGGAACTAAACTGAAAATGTGAAAGCAATGTTACAAAGTAAAAACTGAACATGTCACAGTAATAGGCTGGTGACAAAATAGAACATAATGCGCCAATGTGGCGAGGGGAAGCCGAGCCATAGGCCTACACTTGAAAACACAAAGGACAACAAGGAATAACACTGGCAAAAGAAACAAGCAAATAAGTTCTAGCAGGGGCAATACATAGGCATGTGCAACTGAGTCCATATCTGTAGCACTTACACTTTCCAGTACAAGCCTTGGTGCACCCACATTTTGTCAACTCCCAACAACTCTCCGCAATAGGTGGAAGTGGAGTCCAGAAGACTTTCCACTCCTTGTCCTGTTTAACCCATCCCCAGTCGGACGGGCTCGGCATTTGTGGATGTCTCTTCAATGCCTGTCCCCACACATATCCAGCCTCATAAGAAGTCTGGGATCTTCTTGACCTCTTGACATGGATATCTTTGGTATCCTTAGTGTGTTTAGCAGCAGTAGATGCTCTCTTTTGGGCCCTTTCCAGCTGTGTGTTGTTGAACATAAGTTTACAGCTTGAATGATATTTTGCTCTGTTTCTTGTCAATGTGCTTTCTATGCCATCACCTTCATCTAGTCGGGTTGGACTACGTAAGATAGGCAGAGCATTTATTTTATGAAATAATGGAACATTTCTTGCAATGGTATCATAACCAGTATGATCTTGGTGTCCTGCTGTTTGTTTTCTCAACTGTTATGATGGCTTCTGCAATGTCTGCAGCAAATTCAAAGGCAGAGGCCGAGGGTTTATCCTTTTACCACCTTTTAATAAGCACTTTGATGTATGGGATACAACTAAGTTCATGCCTTAACCCTACACTTAGTCCAATCGTTCATCCAATGCCATTTTTACCCTGTACGATCTGTACACCACCCGGTTAACTCAAACTACTCAGAGAGTTGTCGTCTCTTCTTTGACCAACTTTACAATTGGCTGACACTGAACCCCACTCTGAGTATAACAGCAGTCATATATCACCAGTGTGCCCTGGTAGTGCAGATACTCACTCTTGTCTAATCTGTCCATGATGGGCAAATCAACACAACTGTATTATGATGTGTTAAAACTTGTTTTCCAGAATAATCTAAATCCCAATACATTTCTATGAGAAAATTGATCTTTTGAGGATCCAGGGGGCGGCCATCTTGAAAATAGAAATTTCAAGTGGCTGGGAGTGTTTTTTTGTCAACCCAAGTAACTGTGGGTGGCCTATTGTAATTTAAAGGCCCACATGGCAGGCGGCAGTCATCCTGAAAAAAAAAATTGCCGCCTTGAAATTTCAAGTAGCTGTGGCTGGCTTATTGTCAAGTGACCCATGGAGACTGCTCATGCCAATTTGTATGCTTGTATCACCAAATAAACCATTATATCATTCAATTGCTCCACTAAGGTGTCGGCCATCTTGAAAAATGGCCGCCATCTTGGAATTTGCGATGGCCTAATATACAGATTTGTTTGAAACAAATCCACCAACACATCCACCAAATTGTGTGCTTCTATCACAAAATAAACAATTCTTGTGATGTATTGAGCTAATCCGCCCCACAGGGGATGCACATTTTTGGGGGGTGCTACCCACACATTTAGCCCCGTTGCTCATTCCATGAATGCACGATCCTCACAAGCTGTACCTCGTTGTAAAGGTGACTAATCAGGCTTTCCAAAAATATACAATTCATCACAGTTGGTATTATTAAAAGGGCAGTTTTTATTCATCATTGATTTATTCGTATAACAAATGCCTGCCACGGCCACTAGGGGGCGCTTTTGAGGTGGCCCAATATCCAGATTTGTTTGAAACATATTCACCAACACATCTAACAAATTTCATGCTTTTATCACAAAGTGAACGATTGTTGTAAAATATTGAGCTAATCCGCCCCAATACTACCAAAAGAGGTCATAACAAAAAAAATGTTATTAAGTTATTTTATATCATGCTAATATGTCAGTTTCATTCTGGAGTTCTGTGTCCATGGCTGTACAAAAAGTGTTGCTGGAAGTATGGCATCATACCCTCTCTCTGTGGGACCTGCAGCTGGTGGTACGGCCCAGCGCCGCCGGCGGATGCTGCCATCCTTTCTGAAACACACAATAAGAAATGTAAAAGTCAGTGAATTAAATTATTTTACAAAAGACACATACAGAGGCTTATGTGACTACTGACTGTTATTTGAGAGCTTACCATAGTGAAATTGCTCATGTGCTGATGGTTTCAGAAAGACTGTATATTTGCACACACAAACCTATTTTCACACTCCTGCAGCTTTTCCTGTTGCAATGCGAATGCAAATCCTGGGAGGGACACAGGGAGACAATGAAGCTCAGCAGGGAAACAACCGTCATGAAGGTCCTGCTGTTGTCAAGTTGTCTGTTGTTGCAGGAGACACATTCGCGCTCTGCCATGTCGAGAAGACATCGTGACTGGAAGGTGGTCCTACGTTGTTTGATATTCCTGGGTGTTATGTATGAGAAGTTTTTGAATAATAATGTAAATTATAGTCTTGCTACATTACTGCTTAAGTGCTTTTGTGTAATATTTGTTCATTTTTGGGATGTGGTGCCTCAATATATGGAATTTCCGATAACCTTTTAACTATTTGCTGTAGAGGCTGGTGTGGTTTGCGCATAAGTCGCTTAATTTGTCCCAGATAGTTTTCAAAGGGGAATCCTGAAATACTATCAAGAGAGCAAAAGTGCTTGTATTCCTCAGCCAAATGAATGTGCTGGTGTACGTTGTAAACAATTTCATCTGTTCCGTATAACTGCCCATAGTGCTGAACAAAAGACACCATTAACCTCTCTGCAAAAGATAGCATTTCCTCAGAAATACCTGGGGAAAGCAGCAAATACATGGCGACGGAAAACAACATAAAGTTGTCATATATTTCACTTGGAACACAGTCCTTCAAAACAATTGGGCCCCAATATAGTATAAATGAACGGAATTCAGTGGCTTTCCACTGATCCAGTTCACATCCTCCATATCCATTATGTGACTTAGTCTGTTTAATGAAGGCTCTGGCTGGAGCATCACAAATAAAAGAGGAAACCAGAACTTCAAACTGCTTGTCAAGATACATAATGCCATTACTCAGTACATTCTTAGGATCTCCGACAAATTGTTCAAGGTACTGAGAAACCTGCCTCTTTGGCTTGCCTTCACCACAAAAGATACCAACAAGAAAAGGGGACTTGGTATAATCACATTTCAGACATCCAAGTATGGGCCAGAACTGAAGCTTTGAACTTTTGAATAAAGGTCGACCATCCACATTGAATTGTAATACAAGAGTAGTCAGAGTTGAAACTTAAACTCAAACATTGCAAATGTGAAAGTACTCCCTGTACTATCCCAAAATGATAGTATTCTCCCCCTTCTATTTTAGTGGTAGGCACACTTGCTTGTGTTCCAAGTAATGTTCTTGCATCTTTGGGAAGGGTGGGGTGAAACACCCTTGAGATGGAGAGCAAAGAGGACAGTGCAACAAGAGACACAGAATAGGATGTGGACCAATATTTTAAGCTTATTTTCAAGAAGTCTTCATTAGGCTCATCATCATCACTGCCAGGGCCACTGTCACTTTCAGGTTCAATTTCATCAGCCACTGGTTCACAATCTAAATCTGAATCTGACTGTGCAGTGCACAAGTTGATATCTTCCTGCTGAACACTGTTGACTAGTGGTCTGTTTAGTGAGAAGTCAGAAGTTGTTGGGAAACCATCTAGCTGGCACTCAGAAGAGATTGTGATAGGATTTGTGGTTTCAAAACTGGAATTAGCAGCTGATAAATTATATTCAAAGAGAATATCCTGCTCTGTGTCCCTCACTAATTTATTGATTTTGCGTCTTTTAGCTTTACAAGATGCCCAATAAGAAGACATTATCTTAGAAATTATGCAGGTGCTGTCACCAGTGTACAAACCTGTGTATTTAATTGGTAGCACTAAATGTGATTCTGGTTGTCTTGGATCCTGAAAAGGAGAAGAGAGAAAATCAATGTGCTGCAAACAACTGTTGCATTAAAGCTGTTTCTGCTAAGTAGTTTAATTAAAAATTTGAGGCACTGATGAAGCACAAAGCATTCTAGAAGTATGTGCGGCCATATTGGCATACGGATTTGAATCAAGCAGCCAAACCCTGTGTTCCAATACCTATACTTCTCGTACTTATTATAAGCTCCATTCATTTCGGATGCAGCCTAAATAGTAAGTACGGGAAGTATGGGTATTGGAACACAGGAATAGACTATATGAGAGCAGCACCCTAAATCGACTTTATAACTTTGTCAGTATCAGGTAAAATATCACTAAACCCACACTGTTTAGACCCATAAACACCGAGTATGAGGACCCATCATTATCACCACCTTAATTTCTCAGAATATAATTTAATATAATGTAATGTAATTTAATAGAATAATGCAATAATTGCATAGAACATACTAGAACTAATACCTGGTCTGTCATGTTTAATTTTATTGTTGGAAAAGACAATAATTTTGCAGTAGCATTAGCCGCTTCTATTTTCGTTTATATACATTCATACTAGTATACTATTTGGTATATTTCGTAGAGTTAAATAACCCAAACATGGATTTGCCCCGGAAGTACTTGTGGGATACACAGGGACATTGCCACCACGGTAGATCAAGAATTGTTGTCATGTTTATGGTACACTCAAACCGGACAGCGACATTAACGATGCATTAACTTGACATAGCTTGGATCAGTCTATTTAGACCCATCAAACACTTTTCATAAACGCATGTTTTGCAATCGCAGTGAGGTTTCTTTATTCTTTCGTATTTTGTGACTTACCACTTTGCCAGCATAGCTCCTGTCCAGTCACTTCTGTCAAAATGTTGCATATTCATTAAAAAAAAATGTATTTATTGTTTTCGGTCTGTGATGTGCTCAAAACAACCCAAAACTCGGAAAAAACTCCACTGACTTGTTAAAACCAAACTGAACAGTTGTGAAAATCCAAATTCCGAGGTTTCCAGTTGTCCTTAACCATCACACTGTTTACGTTAAGTCGTGCATCATCCCACCGCAAGGAAAAAAACAAACGAAGAAGAACAGATTTTCAAGCCCAAGCTAGCAGCTACATTTTCATTCATTCAGGATCAGGATGGACATTCGAAAAATGAGTAAGGCCAAGCGCAAATCGTGGCAGCGGCACCTCGCTGCGTCATCTCTAGTGGCACCCCCGGATGCCGCAGCGAGGTGCCGCTAGCGTCGCGGCACATGCCGCTGTTTGGGGGAGATGCCACTGTTTCGGGGAGATGCCACGGCTCATGACGCTAGATGCCACGGCACATGCCGCTGTTTGGGGGAGATAGCCGTGGCACTTCCGTGCACCTGGGTTGAGAGGTGTGTGTGTGTGTGTGTGTGTGTGTGTGTGTGTGTGTGCGTGCGTGCGTGCGTGTGTGTGTATGTGTTAACTTTTTCCCTGTTGGTTCTGTTACTCTACACAGCACGGAAATGAAGACACTATTTAGCTTTTTTTCCCACTCTTTTTATTTAGGCTAGGTTAAGCCTCTTCCTCAGGTTCCTCGAACCTGGCAAAAACTTTGTAATTTTCCTCATCTAGGAATTTCTCACAGAATTTGTCATAGTCTTTTTTTTTTTTAAACACAAACGTGAACATTTCTGCTGGCGAATCCTCTTCAACATCACATTTCCAGTTTTGAAGCTCACTGAGGGCCTCAATTTGTTCTTCTTTTTCCATTGAAAGGACGCCAGGAAGTTTTAGTCCTCCATTGAAGTCTTCCTTGCTGCACCAGTCAGCTGCAGTCATGCAATCTTTTAACAAGATATTTTCCTGCAGAAAAGGAAAAAATTAAGTGTGGTCCAAATACATATAGGCCTCGTAGGCCACACATTTGTGTTGTTCTCAAATAATGCCTCAAAATTGTTGAGTATTTGCTCTACATAATTTTGAACAGAATACTGTTTTAATCAGCATTTGTGTAATTCAAGACAGCTCCCAAATTCACCTTGCATATGAAATACTTAATCTGTGTGGTCTGCAGTAAGACACCTGTGAGAGGCCCCTATCCAAGCTTCAAGGTTCATAATTTCAATCTAACAGTTCTGGTGATTGTGAGCGTTATGTACAATCTTCACCATCAGGTGTCGCCTTTGAGCAAGTGAAGTGGGCTCTTGCCACTTAACAGCTTTGTTGTTGCAGTGTATTGCATTTAATAGTAAGAATCAATTTGATACTTTCAGCAACACAGTTTTCAAGTGGATCAGAGCAACTTCACATATACTTAGTTTTTGTTGCTGAGTGCAGAAATTAATTGACTGTCAGTCAAACTATGTACCAACATTAAAGACACCGACACTGCTTTGACATATGAAATATATTCAAGTTTAACAGTTAGTGAGTGATTGATTGTCTTCAGAAATGTCTTACCTCTTCTGAGCTTTCTCGGTTCCCTGTAGTGATCTCGTCAGCTCTGGAAAAACAATAAAAGATAAGTATCTGCAATTTTGTTAATTTCACCTGCCAAACTAATTTATGCCAAAACAGATAGAAAAGATAAAGTAATTTTGTGAATGCACAGCCACAACACAAACCATGTCCTTTACCTTGTCTTGTCCTGGAAAGGTGTGCTCTTCATAAGCAAAGATTCTGCTTGGTATCGGCACATATTGCTGTTGTTTTGCAACCACTTAATCAAAATCTACAAAACAAGCATGATAATCAACGACAACAATACTACTACTACTACTGCTACTACTACTAATAATAATAAATACATGGTTTTGCTCACCTCTGGCAAAATGACCTGTGAAAGGAATTGCTGCTTCTCTGCTTCAGGTCCAGGCACTGATAGGATTTTTTCCAGTCGCTCGATAATTTCCTCTGTCTGGGTTAACAATTGAAGACAAAACATTTAAAAACATTTTTAAATACCATGCTGACCGAGGAGATTAATGATACAGACATAGATACAATGTGAAACTGGGCAATTGTATACTAGCAAGGCATTATTGTCACTATTTATCAATTCCTCTCTTTCCCCACCCTCTGCCTAAAAGTCATGTCATTCCTCCCATTCACCAGGATTTCTCTTCTTTTGGGAAGACTTCTTCCCAAAAGGTTGTCATACATTACTTTCAAAATTTTCACAAAATTTTCACAAAATTGTTTGGGAATATAACTTCTAGCAAACTGTGATTTCAAGATATTAGTCACTCACATAATGTTGTTTCAATTATTTGAAGACAGGAATGTGTGCAAATAAGACAAAAGAGAACCCCGTGCATACCTTTGTGTCACTGAAAATAGTGCAATGTTCGCTGTAGTATTTTCGAACGGCTGGATCAAATCCTCGGTGCCGCCACAGATACATTCTGTTGGACAGAGCATGTCCACTCTGTAGGTCTCTCTCCAAATTCTGTAATATTAAATATATTTATTACATGATTACAACCTAACAATTTGTGTAATTAATAAATGCCATATAGGTTAAACAAATGTACAGCTCATGCTGTTACCTTTATGTCTCCATCTGTCAGAATTTGGTCTGCTTTAACAGACTCAAGGATGGTGTCTCTGTTAAAGACAAAAGACAGGCCCAAATTGGACCAAGATCTTAACATGTCTAACTTTGAGAGTGTTACATGACCAAATATGGCATCTCCCCGAAACAGCGGCATGTGCCGCGGCATCTAGTGGCATGTGCCGTGTTATCTCCCCGAAACAGTGGCATGTGCCGTGGCATCTCCCCGAAACAGCGGCATGTGCCATGGCATCTAGTGGCATGTGCCGTGGCATCTCCCCGAAACAGTGGCATCTCCCCCAAACAGCGGCATGTGCCGTGGCATCTAGTGGCATCTCCCCCAAACAGCGGCATGTGCCGTGGCATCTAGTGGCATCTCCCCCAAACAGCGGCATGTGCCGTGGCATCTAGTGGCATCTCCCCCAAACAGCGGCATGTGCCGTGGCATCTAGTGGCATGTGCCGTGGCATCTCCCCGCTAGGTGCCGCTGCCACGATTTGCGCTTGGCCTTGCACGGAAAAATGGCTGAAAAAGCCAGAAAATACACTGTCGGACTCGGCATCCCTGCAGCCTGGCAGCAGTAGCAGAAGCACCGGAGAAGCAGAGGAGCACCTGCCGACAGTGCCAAGGCCAAGTACGCCGAAGGAACTTCAGCCGCGCAGCGAAGAGAGCAAACCGTGCCGCCTCCGAACCGGTTTCACCGGGAGAGGAGAGACCACCAGGACTCTACAAGACTACGTAGTGAGTGAAAGCCTTGGGCAGCTTGAAGTGGACATTCAACAATAGTGCAAGTGGTTGTTTTTCGGCATCATCGACTCTATTCTTATTGAAATAACTGCGCGTTTCAGTGAGCATAATGGGAAATACATGACAGCTTTAAACGCTTTAGGCCAGTTCAGAGTTTCACGACAGTTTCTGAAAAACAGGTGCACAGGCCAGGATGAAGAGAAAGTGACTTTGAGTCAACTTCTTGCAAAGGACTTCAGAGTGTTCAGCACCATGCCAGCGGTAATGACTGCGTTCAAACGCAAACATTCGAGGCATTAACTGCTATGTGCGAACCTATTTATTGAGCACAGACAGACGAAGCATGTTGCAGACGGAAAGCCCATCTCATCCAGCTAGCATTTGAGAATGACCTCTGAAGGTAAGAGCTGGTTATTTTATGGTTACTGATCATATGTTGTTGGACATGTTAGATCAGAGCCGTCTGATCTGTGGAGTCTGATTTTATGTTGCTCTGTTACCTGGAGTGTTTCTCGGTCGTATTACAATGAACGTTGTGTTAGTAAAGCAGGTATATTTACTTAGTGGCAGTGTTATTGTAACTTGTTTCTTATCACGGTGAAACTTATGAATTTGTGTATCTATGTGGCTTATATAAGACAGTTGGGCTGCATACGTTTTCTAATATCATACATCACGTCATCGCCCCCCCTAGGTTTTCAGCCGCCCCCCCCCCCTTCTGTACTGAACTTTCCCGCGATTCGCCAGTGACGTCAGTTAGCAGCTAATGCTAGGTACAATTTGAAGGGTTGCTGTTGTTTATGGATGCATACATTTTACGTTTTCTGTGAACTTTGAAACGTTACTGAATGTCCCCGTCCTCTCGAATGACACACTCTGCTTGCACTTTTGCAACAATATCGTTGACTTGTTGTCACTACAAGCAACTGTTTAAATTGTAGCTAGCGTTAGCTGCTAACTAGCTCTATTCACATAAAGCAATCATGGTCATTCCCTTATTGAGTGATAACGTTTCCATTTAACAACAAAGTGCCCAATCAAACAGCATTTTTTTAAATTTAAAACATAATTCGGTTAAAACTTACCTCAAGCAGGAGTGGTTATGAGGAAAGCAGTCACTGAAAATGGCGCTGGCTAACTGCAGGTCTAACTTTAGCAGTTAGAAACTGATATGGACTGTTCCAAACAAATCGTAGGTGAGAAATGTTTTTTGTTTCTTACTTGTTTTTTATTTGTTCTCTAGAGGTTACACACATAACCTAAGATACATGTTAGAAAAAACATCACAATCAATTGTCCAAGCATTGTGTTTAATTAAAAATATAATAATTAAAAATATATGAAACCCCTCATCTTAATGGTCTCACCCAGCAGTAACCTCCACTCCTCGTGCATCCCGCCTAATCTGTTTGACAACATTGATTAAACATTGATCTAATGATTGCAATTCAACCATTAAATCCCACCATAATTCAATGTTGATTCAATGACATTTTTTCAACTTTCAATTCTTCAGTTGTTGATTCACCAACAAATTTTCAACCATAACCATAAATCAACGATTTCAATCAAAATACCATGTTGAAATAACATCTTCTGCTATAGTGTTGTCCTAAAAAAATGTCTGAGGTTTCTCAAGTTTTCTCATTTTGTATTGAAATTAATGGACCGAAATGTTTCTGCAGCCGCCGTCAGCGCCCCCGTTGGAATTTTCGGTAGAATGCAGCTCAAGGCACTTCCTGGTTTGCCTCACTGATCAGACCCGGAGGTTGCCGCCTGCACTGCATGCATAGCAGACATGCACACAATTCTGTTTATCAATTCTGTTTAATGGCTAGCTAATTTAACATTAATGTAAAAGCTTGGCAGACACACACACACACACACACACACACACACACACACACACACACAGGATTGCTGGATTTATAGATAGATATATGTAAACTATCACAAAGCTGAAACAACAATTCACTCATGCAACATGGGTGCTTATGCTTTAAGAAATAAATCAAACTGGTAATGGCAGTGCTCCTGAAATATGGCAGCATACATTTCATTACTGTCATTCATCAGCAGTGTGCCTTCTGCACATGCAGGAGTATGAGCTGTATCTGCACACCATGGTTCACGACTCTAAGTGAGCTGAGTGGAACAGTATGACAGTTAACCTCCAAATCATGAATATATATTTTTCCCCTTGCCTGTAGTACTGTTATTTATCTAGATAGTTTAGGTGAGAGTAGGAGAAATCAGCCATAAAGATTAGTAGAGGGCACTTTGCTGGTTTGCTTAAAGCACCACAAAATACATTAGTCAGGACATTTCACCACAGGGAAGATGATATTTAACAATTTTTTATTTAGCTACCAAATGTGTTTGTTATTATTATTATATAAATGTGTTCAAGTATTCAGTGTATTCATTTCACTGAATCATCTCTAAGGTTTTATGTCCAGCTGGGTTTAGGCCTGTGAGCTGCCTCACATGACACAGATATCCTTCCAAAAAAACATCCGCCAAAATCAATTATTTGATATTAGGTCACCTTGGCAGACCACAGTCTCCTCCTGACCTACTTCAGTCTCTCTCTCTCTCTCACACACACAAACACACACCAATGAAATGACAAGACGTCTTGAATGCTAAATATTGTGTGACAAACACTTTAGAAGCAGTACTCAATAAAGTAACAGTACTCATCCAAAACATCACAAGACATTCTAGTCAGCCAGAGAAATATTGATCATGCCGACATCTTTGTTACCTGCATCTCTCACAACACACCTTCATGCTCTATTTCACAGATAGCCCCTCTGACTGAAAGATGCAGGCCAGGCTGTTCATTGTGAGTCTGTAGGGAACTGGTCTGATGCCATGCAGGATCCTGCTGTATCCCTGTGGCCTGCTTCTTCCATTCCTGGTCTCCAATACTTTCTAGGCTGCTCATCGATCAAAGCATCCGTGTGTCAGTTGATGTGTTCAGAGAGCCGGACATTTGGGCTCATGGACTTGGAGAAAGCCTATGAACAGGTTCCCCATAGAGTCCTATAGGGCAGTGGTTCCCAACCTTTTTCTTGGGGGACCCACATTTTTACCATTGTAAACTTTGGCGACCCCCCATTGTCCATTGCTTCTATGAAGCTGAGCTCAATGTGACTTTCATGGTACCCTCTCTTTTTCTTTTTGAGATATTCAGCATTTTCGTCTCCCTGACGTTCGCCATTTTCCCATTAGCTATGTGTTTCTGTTGTTAGACGAGGTTACCGCTAGGTGAGGTTACCGCTAGGTGAGGTTGCCGCTAGGTGAGGTTACCTCTAGGTGAGGTTACCGCTAGGTGAGGTTACCGCTAGGTGAGGTTACCTCTAGGTGAGGTTACTGCTAGGTGAGGTTACCGCTAGGTGAGGTTACCTCTAGGTGAGGTTACCGCCAGGTGAGGTTGCCGTTAGGTGAGGTTACCGCTAGGTGAGGTTACCTCTAGGTGAGGTTACCGCTAGGTGAGGTTACCACTAGGTGAGGTTACCGCTAGGTGAGGTTACCTCTAGGTGAGGTTACCGCCAGGTGAGGTTACCGCCAGGTGAGGTTGCCGTTAGGTGAGGTTACCGCTAGTTGAGGTTACCGCTAGGTGAGGTTACCTGTGTATACTGCAGGAGGGATGTTCCAATTGTCCTTTTTCTCGCGATATAGCCTTTATTTTTAAACTTTCCTATCAGGGTTTTTCTATTTAAATAAACGAATAAACGCTTAATGTAGCCCTTATTTAGTTGTTTTTGTCCCACTAATGAATTAAATGCTGACTCATCTATATTTAAACACATTAGATTTATTACATCCCTTAAAATCAAGAGGGCTTCGCGACCGCCCATGGATCTTTGGCGCCCCCCTTGGGGGGTCGGGGCCCCCCTGTTGGGAATCACTGCTATAGGGGGTTCTACTGGAATATGGGGGTCTGGGCATCTTGGTACGGCCCATCTGGGCCAACTATTAGTGAGATGGATAGACCGTCAGTCCATCAGTGTGCTGACCCTCACCTATGAACATGAGCTGTGGATAGTGACTGAAAGAATTAGATTGCCACCAAAATGATTGTCCTTCATATAATAGGGTGTGTGCTCAGACATCTAGAGGGAGCTCAGAGTAGAGCTGCTTGTCCTTTTTTTTCCGTTTTTGTTTCGTTTATTTCGGTCAATACATGTCATTAAAACAGAAGTAACAAGCCAGAAAAAAACATTGAGTAAAGTAAACAATAAGTAAACAGAGGAAGAAAATTGATAATAGACATTTGGACGGAAAAGGCTGAAGTATAGCTTATTACACCTACCCTGTTACAACTCAAGTTAATTTAAAAATTAGAAATGTACAATTTGTTATTGATTAATAAAAGAAATAAGCAGTCACAAAAGAGAGAAAAGAAAGAGGCTGCTTGATTTTTCTTTTTTTTTCTTCTTCACCTCCCCCTCCCCTTCCTTCCTCTTCTCCTTTCCCTTCTTCATCCTTTCTTCCTTAAAAAAGAATAATGATGATAAAAAAAGAACTCTTTGCTCTTTCACCATAATGGAAAACAGATGTCTTCCGTCTCTCTGTACGGTGGCTCAGGGGTTCAGAGGATTGTATCAGCTGTGATTTGAAAAACAAAAATCCCACATCCACAGCTCTGTATTCTGGGATCTTTACTCAGTCCCCCTTCAAAACTATTTGAGCACTTGAGCAGACCAGGTGAGCTTTCTGTGCTGCTCTTCAAAGAGCAGACAGGATTTTTAAAAAACCCTTTGTTTGTGAACTTTGTTTTTTAATGCAGCTTTTCTCAACCTTGGGGTCGGGACCCCAATTGGGGTCACTAGATGATTTCTGGGGGTCGCCAAATCAATTTGGAAGTCAGCTCTGTCTCCACTGTGTTAAAGTGTTCATGTGTTAATGTGTTTTAGTCTTTTTGGTCATTTTTTTTATCATTTTGTGTCTTTTTTTTTGGTAATTTTGTGGTCAATTTGTGTCTTTTTTGGTCATTTTGTGTCTTTTTTTGGTCATTTTGTGGTCAATTTGTGTCTTTTTTGGTCATTTTGTTTCCTTTTTTGGTCATTTTGTTTCTTTTTTGGGTCATTTTGTGTCTTTTTTGTCATTTTGTGTCTTTTTTTGGTCATTTTGTGTCTTTTTTGATCATTTTGTGGTCAATTTGTGTCTTTTTTGGTCATTTTGTTTCTTTTTTGGGTGATCTGAACTGTGCGTGTGAGATTCTGTTCAGTAAGCGGGGGTCACGGACAACATGCATGTTAAATTGGGGGTCGCAACTCAAAAAGGTTGAGAACTACTGGTTTAGAGGATTGTATCAGCTGTGATTTGAAAAACAAAAATCTGGACCTTGTACACAGGTATTCTCTATGTCCCACATCCACAGCTCTGTATTCTGGGATCTTTACTCAGTCCCCCTTCAAAACTATTTGAGCAGACCAGGTGAGCTTTCTGTGCTGCTCTTCAAAGACCAGACAGGATTTATAAAAACCCTTTCTTTGTGAACTTGTGAACTGTTTTTTAATGGACGCTGGCACCTGTTTTACATTCAAGGTACACATATTCATCTTTAAACATTTAAATTCAAACCTCAAAGTTTCAGTTTTGAGTGGAAACAGAATACTTCCCGGCATCATGAAACATTTATTGACTCGACCTGGGAACAGCTTTTATTTAAAGCACTACATGGTTTAGCAACCTCTTACCTGTCTGACTGCTTGTCTGAATATGTTCTGACCCGATCTCTCAGGTCCTCTGGTGCCGGCCGGCTTAATGTAGCGAAAGTGAACTACACAAAGTATGGTGAAGCAGCGTTTTGTTTTTATGCACCAATGGCCTGGAACAGACTGTCCATACAAATAAGAGAAGCAACATCTCTTCATAGTTCTAAGAGGCAGCTCAAGACCCATTTCTGCACTCTAACTCATATTATAGGTGTTATTTCTCATTAATTTGTTTTGAACTGTTATTGTTTCTACCTCAAGCTGGATGAGGACGTTCTTGTACCTGCCTTCAGTGTTTTGATTTGTTTGTTGTTGTTTTTTTGTTTGTTTGTTTTCTTTGCGGGAGTAATAGAAATTTTCAGATCTAAGTTGTTTGATATACTATGGTTGACTAATAAGAAAATAAGTAAATAAATAATAATAATAATAATACATATTTATTCGACATTAAGTGGCTATATATAGAGATACAATTTCTTATTTTTGAAGTGTTGAGTATCAGGGGAGAGGCCTAGATAAGTATTTTATACTTCAGCCTACTCCCTTTTTTTTTTTAACCAAAATGATATAAGGAAATGCATATTGAATATTAAGTTAACTGGTTCTTATTTCTATCTTATAACTTAAACGGGGCAGATGCATGTATATGTATAGGGCTTTATATACTGTATGTGTGTAAATGTTTATATGTTTATGTACATCTGTTTAATGGTGTCTATGTGAGTATGTGTATGAATATGTATATGCATCTAGCCTACGTTGTTGTAGTTTATGTTGTTTATTTTTTTTCGGTTCGAAAAGAAGAATTAATAAAATGAAATGGAAAAAAAAAAAGAAAAATATTATTTTATATATCTCATTATTTTTGTTTTTTTGTTATTTGCAAAACTAATATTATTCCAATACCAAGGTTATTATAGTTAACGAAAACTAACGAAACAACGAAAACTAGAATTGAAAAAACATTTTCGTTAACTGAAACAAAAATAAAAACGAGTTTTAAAAAAAAAAAACTAACAGAAATTGTATTGTGTGGTTACAAAACTAACTAAAATTATAATGAAAATGTCTTTCGTTTTCGTCTTTGTCAACTTTTTCATACATAATCCAGTGTTTCTATTAGAAAGAGGATTCTGTTAGTCAACATGCAGGAACACATGGTAAATATGTTTACTGAGACTGGGATGTTACACTCCAACCAAAATACAAAACACCTGGAACTGTAAGAGTTAATAACCTTATTAATCCACAAGGACAATTTACTGAACAATATCTGAGGACACATTTTTAAGCACAGCCCATGTAAAAAGTCTATTTTGTTTTATTTATTTATTTATTTATTCTATTTTTATTTTTATTTTTTTCCGTGTATGTATATATATATATTTTGAGTTTCTTATTTTGCACCAATGGGAGTTGCACTCCAATTTCGTTGTGTATATATACAATGACAATAAAGGCTATTCTATTCTATTCTATTATCGGGGGTAAGATGGATAAACCAAAGGAAATAAAGGCAACATTTATTATGAACTCTTCTTGCCCCCAACAAATGCCCCATCACAAAAAAAACTAATCTAACACTTAAACTAATTAAAAAAAACTAAAACTAAGCATTTAAAAAAAACTAGCAAACTCACTCTAAAAACTGACTGAAACTAATTGAATTTGAAAACAAAAATTCACGACTAAATTAAAACTAAGACTAAGATCTTGTCCAATACAAAGTTAAACAAATAATGGTCATAAAACTGACACAGACAAGCCAGTCCCTCCACCCAGAATCTATATTTGAATTTATTTTATTTTCAGGAGAACAGGCAATTCATCCCGCTAAGAAGTAAATCACCATCATAAGACAGAAGTTAACCCTGAACTTACCTTCTAACTGTAAATCCTGCTGTGTGGTGCAGGGCCAGCTCCTACTGGTTTAGCTTTCCAGTGTGATTTCGCTGTCTGTCACACCTGCTTTCTTTCCTCCAAGGAAACCTGCCAAGCCTTCCTCCAAGGATCCCCTTTGAGCTCAACTCAACCAACACCTGCCTGCCTCCATCTCACCTTTTTTTTAAATTTATAAAACCTGTTTTTTCATGTTTACTCATTTGGAAACATTTGTTCACAAGAAGGAAGCTTTCACCGGGCCAGCAGGTCCATTCTGGATGTTTTGATGAACTACTGTGCTCTTTAGAACTTATTGTGTTCTTACAGAATGAATATTTCTCCTCATTAAAGACAAAAACTGGCCACATATATTATATAGGACACGTTGCTTTAATAAGACACTGAGAGGGGCTTCAGAAGGATCTGACATGTTTTTCTTAGTTCACAGTGAATACACAGGTTTTGCAGTTGGACAGTGGTTTAGAGCAGTAGTTCTCAACCTTTTTGAGTCGTGACCCCCAATTTAACATGCATGTTGTCCGCGACCCCCACTCACTGAACAGAATCTCACATGCACAGTTCAGAAAGACACAAAATGACTAAAAAAAGACACAATGACCAAAAAAAGGAAACAGAATGACCAAAAAAGACACAAATTGACCACAAAATGATCAAAAAAAGACACAAAATGACCAAAAAAGACACAAAATGACCAAAAAAAGACACAAAATGACCAAAAAAGACACAAAATGACCAAAAAAAGAAACAAAATGACAAAAAAAGACATAAAATGATCATAAAGGACACAAATTGACCAAAAAAGACACAAATTGACCAAAAAAGACACAAAATGACCAAAAAAAGACACAAAATGACCCAAAAAAGGAAACAAAATGACCAAAAAAGACACAAATTGACCACTAAAAGATAAAAAAAAGACACAAAATGACCAAAAAAGACACAAAATGACTAAAAAAATGAAACCAAATGATAAAAAAAGACACAAATGACCAAAAGAGACACAAAATGACCAAAAAAAGACATTAAATGACCAAAAAGACTAAAACACATGAACACTTTAACACAGTGGAGACAGAGCTGACTTCCAAAATGATTTGGCGACCCCCAGAAATCTTCTCGCGACCCCAATTGGGGTCCCGACCCCAAGGTTGAGAATAGCTGGTTTAGACAATCTCTCAGTCAGAACGTGTTTTCAGCATTAAGACGGTGTAGTGCTGGATGTTTCCATCCCAGCAGCCACAGCAGTTCAAGATGTGTGATGAGCAAACAGCTCCACCCTGTGGACAGGCGGTGTAATGTCTGAGCTCCAGTCCTTTAAACCTCTGAAGTCCAGGAGATTTTGGTTCAAACTTGTCAACTTCCTCTGCATTAATTTCTGTCTCTGTTTAGCATCTTTCAGTCTGTCCTTATATCACATGCATGGCTCCTTTTTCTCCACACAAACTGGGCTATCAGTCTGATTTTTCATTTAATTTTAATGAAAGTATAAAGCTACCGAAAATACAAACAAAACACACAGGTGTTTAAAATTTTAATTGGGGGTCGCGACTCAAAAAGGTTGAGAACTACTGATCTAAAGAGACGATGTAAGCATGGTTCAACTTATATTTCCGTAGTGTTCACCACAGTCACTCCAACTGCTTTTTCTCTGTAAATCTGGACACAACATCAACAGCTCCACTGACTCAGCGCTGTGGAAAATAGGATGGTGAAGAGCCCATCTCACCATCCATTGTTCTGTGAGCTTTCTTCACAGATCACAGATTCTCACAGGCTACAAGGAACTGTTTTAAGAAAATCTTTATAGCCGCTAAAAAAGAAAGCTCAGCTCAATACCAAGGACACTTCTCATTATAAACAGTAGATACTGCTCCTCTCTCCTCCAGCACTTCTTTATGACTTTTGGGC
Organism: Centropristis striata; assembly: GCF_030273125.1. NCBI lineage: Eukaryota > Metazoa > Chordata > Actinopteri > Perciformes > Serranidae > Centropristis > Centropristis striata. The sequence continues at coordinate 39,089,183 of NC_081523.1, read as the reverse complement.
CCTGATTTAAAAGGCACTTTACTAATTCTGCCTTTACTTTGACCCTGTTGTGTCTTTTTTTTTTAATTGTGTCTTTTTTTGGTAATTTTGTGTCTTTTTTTAGTAATTTAAAAGGCACTTTACTTATTCTGCCTTTACTTTGACCCTGTACTGAATGACATGCACATAGAGCGGGACGCTGGGACTTTTTCAAACCTCATGGGTCTCAAACTGCCAATTGTGGCCCTCGTGACAATATTTTGTGGCCCCCACCTTGATATGAAAGTTTAATGTGAGTTTTAAATGAATGGTACTTTACAGTGTTGTGTGTAGAAGGTCCCTTTAATTACTTTTTTTGGTAATTTTGTGTCTTTTTTAAATAATTTTGTGTCTTTTTTTGTAATTTTGTGTCTTTTTTTTTGTTATTTTGTGCCTTTTTTTGGTCATTTTATGTCTTTTTAAAATAATTTTGTGTCTTTTTTTGTAATTATGTTTCTTTTTAAAAATAATTTGTCTTTTTTTTAATCATGTTGTGTCTTTTTTGTCATTCTGTGTCTTTTTTTTTGTAATTTTGTGTCTTTTTAAGGTCATTTCGTCTTTTTTTGGTCATTTTGTGTCTTTTTTAAGTAATTTAGGTTTTTTTTCTGTAATTTTGTGTCTTTTTTTTTGGTCATTTTGATACTGCATCCAGCGGCCTCCAGGTAATTTTGAGTTTGAGACCCCTGCAAAGATTGACATGGTTATGGACATATATTTGAATAATATTAATGATAATTTCCCTAAAAATCATATTTTAACTGTCTATGATTTTTTTTTACCTTATATGGTAAAATTCTTATTGACTGCAGGGTTCTAATTTATTATTATTCCATCGCCTTGATGTTATTATTCTAGAATGGACAGCATTCTGAAGCCTTTAGGAGTCTCACATCTGTTAGCTCACTTTTAGAAAGACCTTGGATATAACAGCCAGATATAGAAGAGCTTTCCAAATATTTTCAGTTATTTAGATAATTATCAAGACCTGCAGACATGTTTTCTTGCTTTTGCAGACGCCAGAAGGTATGAACTTAATTTTCTTTTGTCTAAACTGTTGTGTTATGAGATGATTATTACTGAATTTTGACATTATTCATGTTTTTTGATAATTAAATGTAATATTTGTGTGTGAAGCAGCTGATTATGTGTCTGGCATATTTGCTAATGTACGGTTTTGTATATTTTTTAACAGAGAAACTGTCAAGATGACGTGGAAGTTAGAGACGAGCCATGCTCCAGCCCACAAAAGAGGTAAGATAATGGCTTCATATTAATATTCTTGTTGTTAATTTGAATATATTTTATTGTATATGGTATCATGTATGTTATTTTATTCAATTTGTGTGTCTTTTTGTGTGATAATTCTATAAATATTTTCCTAAATGTAAAACTTTTAACCCTCTGGAGTCCATCTATTTTTTGAAAATAAACATGTTTATTTACAGTAATAACTTTATTTATATATGATATGTAGTCAAGCTGAGAAAGCCAGTTGAAAGTTCAATCATAGGAGCTTTCACAGTGTGACATTTATGTTTCTAGACCATTTTTAAAATGTGAATTTTCTTTCTACAATGAAAACTATTACTATTTTTAATTTATATGCAAATAGACTGTTTTGCAGTTTTATTAGGGCCTCTGGGCAATCACACCGAGCACTACTGTTATACTGTGGATTTCTTCTTCTTCCTCTTCCGGACGCAATTTCGTCCCGCTACTACAACAAATTATATATCAAAACGTGCGGTTTGATCGCGATCGGTATGAATCTGTGAGAAAGAAGTTGTTTTTTTCCCCACTTTTGTCTCGTAAATCTGCGACTTTTTTCGAGCAGATTTGCCACTTTAAGTCTCTTAAATCTGCACTTTTTTATCTTGTAGATTTGGCACTTTAATCTAGTAAATTTGCAACTCTCCCCGGTTTGTATTTTTATTTCATAGTCAAGTTCTCCTGGTACAAGTCCATGTGGTTCTACGACCAAACAGAGAGACATGGGGACCCCATTTTGATCTCTACTGAACTTCCAAATATAGTTCTTCGCCCGATAAAGGGTTAAAATGAATTCAACTTATACTGTTTATATTCTGCTTCCACAGCCTCTTATATTTTTTTGTAATTTTGTCTCTTTTTTTGGTCATTTTTTCTTTTGTTTGGTCATTTTGTGCCTTTTTTAAGTAATTTAGGTTTTTTTTCTGTAATTTTGTCTCTTTTTTTGGTCATTTTGATACTGCATCCAGCGGCCCCCAGGTAATTTGAGTTTGAGACCCCTGCCCTAAAGCCTGTTTATGGAACAATAATCGAATCTTGATTGGAGATAAAATGGTTAACTGACACTATGGAAAATGCTGGGATCCTATATGTCTTGGAGTTATTCAATAACAATAAAAAAACAGCTCCTGAGTTTCAGTTTTAAAATTACAAATAGACTGTTTTGCAGTTTTATTAGGGAGCACTACTGTTATACTGTGGATTTCTTCTTCCTCCTCTTCCGGACGCAATTTCGTCCCGCTACTAGTCCTACAACTTGAGGAGTTGCAGGACAAATTATATATCAAAACGTGCGGTTTGATCGGGATCGGTGTGCTATACGGAATACGAATTGTTTGCGATGTAAGTTGCGAAAAACTGCCCAAAATTTTGCATTGAAGTGAATGGGATGGACGAAAAAATGAGCGAAAAAGAACAATAATTGGAGATTTTTAAACGTCTACTTCTCCGGCATAATTTTACCTAGAGACTCCATTTAAACTTTAAACAGTAGACACAAGTCTTGTGTATCGGTGTATTAATCCACGTTGCGATAGGTCATATAGTTTTTTATCAATCCCTGTTCAATGACCATGATCATTTTTGGAGAAATTCTGAGATTATAATGGGTGTGTATTGCACGGAATGTTCGTATCACAGTGTGATACGAACATTCCGTGTGTAGAGGGAGAGAAAAAATTGTCAAAAAATAAATTTGTAAACTGCGCTCCAGGCCGCAAATTCCACTCTACAGAAATAATTTATACATAGAAACGTAGGAAAATTTGTCTTCTCACACACAATCCTCTGGTAAAGCTGTCAGTTATAGTTTGGGCGTACGACGCACAGATGTGCCACCAACACCACCAACAGCCTCATTGGCTCCCATATTAAAAACGCAGGGAGATTTCTGAAAATTCCTTCCTGCATAGGAAGTTGACAAATTTGAACCAAAATCTCCTGGACTTCAGAGGTTTAAATGAATTATTATCGTGATTATTGTCTCTCCTAAACATTTCCACAAGGATGTCCACTTCTGAAAGACGTTGAGAGCATTGTGAACGCAGTACACATTTGACTAATTATCTGGATTTCTTTATTACAGTGTCATTATTGAAAAGGAGCCAAAGCAACACACTGTGGTCCCTGACACCAAAAAGTCCTGGTGGCGTAGGTTGTTCTGTCGTAAGAAGGTATGTTTGTCTTGCAACATAATCACTGACCAAACTGGTGCAGTCATTGTGTCACTCAGCTGTATTTAACTGGTTTTATGTTTTTTTTTAATACCAAACAAGCAGCAGACTCCTGTGGAAGATGTGAAAGATAACACACAGACTACATCTACTGCCACAGAAATAAGGTATGATATTATTTTACTGTACTTAGTTAATTAGGGCCACGGGGCAATCATGGATTTTTTCTTCTTCCTCTTCCGGACACAATTTCGTCCCGCTACTAGTCCAAATTATACATCAAAACGTCAATTGTTCGGGATCGGTGTGCTATTACTTTTCTCTACAGAATACGAATTTTTGAAAACTGCCCAAAATTTAGCATTGAAGTGAATGGGACGGCCGTAAAAAAATGAGCGAAAAAGAACACTAATTGGATATTTCAGATCGCTCTTACAAAACTATTTCTTAATTTTTCTTCATAAAAAACAACTAAAACTAACTAAAATTATAGTGGAAATGTCTTTGGTTTTCCTCTTTGTCAACTTTTTTCATACGTAAACCTTTTTGGTTGATACCCCATTACAAAAAACTAAAACTAATAAAAACTAAACTAAAACTAAGCATTTTCCAAAAAATAAAAACTAATTAAAACTAGCAAACTCACTCTAAAAACTAACTAAAACTAACTGAATTTGAAAACAAAATTGACAACGAAATCAAAACTAAAACTAATGAAAAATCCCAAACTATTATAACCTTGTTTCTTTCATGTTCACCTTCATTGTCCTCATAACTGTGAGTGGACCATGCAGTAGAATAACCATCTTTCTTCTCTTTTATCAGCAGTATCAACACCAGCGAGGAGTCTCAGCATGAAGATGGTGTCCAGGAGGTTTCAACCGCCCCTGGAGATGAAGAAGCAGCTAGTGCTAACCCCAGCATCCAGTCTGAAGATGGTGAAGCTGTGGAGAAGGCTTCATCCACCGATGTGATTCTGGTCTCAACTGAGGATGAAGACGTACCAGAAGACATGGAGTTGTTGTCTTCTTCTATGTGTTTTTTTTCTTTTATCAGCAGAATCAACGCTGACGAGGAGTCCGAGGAAGGAGCTGGTGTCCCTGGAGATGAAGAAGCAGCTAGTGCTAACCCCAGCATCCAGTCTGAAGATGGTGAAGCTGTGGAGAAGGCTTCATCCAGCGCTGTGATTCTGGTCTCAACTGAGGATAAAGACGTATCAGAAGACACAGAGTTGTTGTCTTCTGCCCCAGAAGATAAGTATATGTCCTTTTCTTTTATTAGCAGCACCAACAAGGAGTCCGAGGAAGAAGCTGGTGTTCAGGAGGCTTCACCCACCGCTGAAGATGAAGAAGCAACCAGTGCTAACACCACCATTGAGCCTGATCACGATGAGCCTGTTGAGAAGGCTTCCAGTTGGCTTCGCTGGCTGGTGCCTCGCCGTAAGGTATGTACCACCAAATGTTGCTTACCAAACCGCTGCAATTAACAACAAGACACGACCTGTGACACTAGGATTGGTCAGGGCCAGTGGTGTTGTGTACGTCAGTAGTTCTCAACCTTTTTGAGTCATGACCCCCAATTTAACATCCATGTTGTCCGCAACCCCCGCTCACTGAACAGAATCTCGCGTGAGTGATATTCTCAATAGCTTTAAATTATTCCTTGACCCAGAAAATGCATATTTTGACACCAAGATTGACCTTTTATGTGGATTGGAAGATATATTGGTTCTCATAGACTTTATATGGGTGCCATCTCCTATCCACAATCTTGATGAAGTGGCTCCTACCAAAAATTTAAACCTATGGTGATAGAGAGCATGTGGAAAATATTTGGTACTTTTGTCCGGCGTGTCCCCTTTCTTCTTCAATCTGGTCCTAAGCCGCCTGACTACTAGCAAAACATAACCTTTGGAAGCTGTTTATCAGCTGAATATTTCACTTAACCACTCGCAAATTGTTGGTATCATGAGACCACGTATAACTATAAGTTAACCCTTACCGTTACCAATTAGTTTTACTAACTGACCAATCGATTAAGCCACAAGGACCTTGTAAGGCACTGCCCTGAGCCACTATAGCACCGTAGGAAGGGTCTTGTTGTGAACTGCAGTGGGATCCATAGTAATGCAATCATGTAACATATTTATTCTGCATGCTGTGTATTATGTGCTCTTATTTGTTGTGTTAAACTTTTCTTTTTGTTCTGACAACCAACAGAAACAGAAGGTGGAGACAGAACCTCCATCTGAGACAGCAGAGATGGACACAGATTGCACTGAGGCCCAGCCATTTACCATTCACAGTAAAAAACTCAACCCAATAGGTCAGGGTGGGAGTGTAGATGTCGAAACTCTCAACGCCGATATATATAGAAAAGTGTTCAGTCGGCAAAAGAATTTGTTGCAGGAAAAAACCTCAGCCAGCACAGAAGTCATTCCCAGAGAGGAGCTGGTCTGCCTCGGGTAAGAACAGTACAAAGAGACTCACATACACACTGAATTCTCATATTTTTTTCATATAAAGTTATTTTAGTTTAACCCATAACAACCCATGGTGACACCTGTGTATCAAACACAAAAAAAACCTTCTTGAATCTCCCATATTCAGCTTTATTCTTCACATTAACTCATTAAATCCTTAAGTGACACATACTCAACACCCTGGTGTGGTGGTCATGTGACTTCTCCAAAATGTGGCTGTGACTGGAAACAGAAATGTAAAAAAAGTAGCTAATTTCAAAGTTTATTTTTGCCCGTCGCCAAATACTGTTAAATTGAAAGAGCTCCAAACTCCCGTCCCATGGCAGATGGATCAGGGACATTATGTTTCACCTTAAGTTGGAAAAGATTAAATTCACCCTGAGAGGTAATAAGGACAAGTTTAATAAGGTCTGGATGCCTTTTCTGACTTATTTCGATAAACTGACTGATGTAACAAACTGGGATTAGTAGAGGATATTGTTACATATGTAGGTGAAAACTGGTAACTCAAACCATTGCTGTCTTTTTTTTTTTCTCCCCCATTTTATTTTATTTTATTTATTTTAGCAGTCCACAGCTGTTAGTTTTTTTTGTCTGCAAAATACATTTCTGCCAATGTATGCCAATAAAAAGATTTTTTTTTTAAGTTCATTTTTAGTGATTTTTAGTTATTTTTAGGCTAAATTTAAACCCATCTATACAACAATAAGGAGAAGAGAAAGAAAGAAAGAAAAGAGAAAAAAGGATTATACAATTATAATACAAAGGATAAAAAGAAAAACATTGCAACCAAATCCAAAATAACTACTTAGACTATAACACTTTAAGAATGAATACAGCTCTGGATTGCTTTAAGCCAACACTTAGTGTTTTTTGTGAATGTTTCAAGATTAGTCATTGATTTTATTTCAGTTGGTAATGTATTCCAGATGTTACAACCTTTAAGTGAGAGAGCTGACTGTCCAAAAGTGGTTCTACGGAGTTGAATCCTGCAGTTTCCCTCCACTGTGTTTCTTGTTACTAAGAAGATGATGGGTTAAGTTAGGGTTAGGTTATGTTGAGCTCCAGTCTGACTTTGATCTTGTTGTGTTAAAGGTTCCCCAACCTGGCGCAGACCTGCTACATGAACTCCACCCTGCAAGGCCTCCTGACGCTGAGACCTTTTGTTCATGACATCATCAAGCAGAAGAAGGTGTGGATGTCTCACCCCGGATCTAAAGTCCTCAGGTACAGCACCTCCTCACACACTCTCACTCTTTAGTTTGCTTTCTAGCTCTGCAGGTCATCATTATGTGACAATAACTAATGAAGTATATCTTTTGTCTTTGTTTTTTCAGACGGTTTGTAGATGTGGGACACAGCCACTTTAACAGCAACAAGAGAGAGGCAAAAAGTGTCCTGGCTGCTTTTAAAGACGCTGTCGCTGAGTTTAACTCAGAGTTTAAGGACCATCAGCAGAAAGTAAGTACCCTTTTTTTTTTACACAGGGTTCATACAGGTGCTTTTTACATTTTAATGTTGTATTTTCAAGGTTTGAAAAGTGCTTGGATTTTGGATAAAGTGCTTGAAAATGCTTATTCTTACTGTATTTCTCTTGCAATCTGTAGATTTGGCACTTTCATCTAGTAAATTTGCGCGGTTTGTATTTTTATTTTTATTCATACTTGGCCTTAATATGCCGTCATAGTCAAGTTCTCCTCGTACAAATCCATGTGGTTCTACGACCAAACAGAGAGACATGGGGACCCCATTTAGATATCCACTGAAGTTACCAAATATAGTTCTTCACCCGATAAAGGGTTAAATATCAGTTTCTCATGTAGTGCATTACTTTGTGATTGTTTGTTGAAGAAGAAGAGTACTTTATTAATCCCACAATGGGGAAATTCAACCTCTGCATTTAACCCATCCTTTTTTACACACAAGTGAGCAAGGAGCAGTGGGCAGCACATTACTGCGCCCGGGGAGCTGTGGAGGGGGGGATTTGAACCAGCGACTCCCCAGTTACAAGCCCGATTCCTAACCTCTAAGCCATGGACTGCCCAATTTATAGTTATATTTATAATTTATAGTTATAGTTATAGTTATTATGTGTTCTCAGTTTTGTCTGTAAATTGAATCATTCGTTCCAAGTAATATTCACTAAACGAGTTCATTGGCTTAATTAGTTGATATTTCAAAATAAAATGTAATTGAGGGACATCAGTGAATCTGCGATTTACTTGTGTATTCTCATAAAAATATAAGTTGTTCTATTAAATAAATATTACTTAGAAACAGCCTGAGTAAAGATTTAAGAGATTTAAAGTGGCAAATCTGCTCGAAAAAAGTTGCAGATTTACGAGACAAAAGTGGGAAAAAAAACAATTTTTCTTGCAGATTCACCACTTTAAACCTCATAAATGTGAACATTTTTCATGTTCAATGAAAAAAATAATAAATTGAATATTGAGATTAGCAAACTGAGGGAAATTACCCCTTTTAGCATGTAAGTACTCATCTAAAACATGCAACTTAGAACCGTTGTAAAGTCCTGGAAAAGCTTGAAAATGGACCTTGAAAGTCCTAGCAAAGTGCTTGAATTTGACCACTGAAAAAGTGTATGAACCTTGTTTACAGCACAGCACCACAGTTATCTCTATTGAACAACTTCTACACTTTTAAAATGTCCATCTTCCATCTTTAATTGTTTTCTTTGTTTCTGTGCAGGATGCCCATGAGTTCCTCAGCTCCTTGTTGAATCAGATGAAGTCTCTGAACTTTGACCTGCAGGAATCAGCAGTTAACATGGGCTTCAGATACACCTGCCCTGTTGATGCTCACATCACCTTCCAGATGTTGAGCACCAGGACCTGCAAAGGGTATGAACACACAGCCACACTTATATTCACAGTGCATTTTTTATTCTTCAAGAAAAGGTTTTGGAAGAAAACCTCTCAACCAAAGTGTATAATCTGTGCTATATTTTCATTTCAATTGTCTCTTTATTCTATAGATGCGGTAAACAATCCATGAGGGAGGAGGACTACATCAACCTGTCCCTAGACCTGGTGCATGGCGGCTCAGTAAACCAGTGTCTAAAGGACTACCTTAAAGTAAGCAAGACACCCATTCAGTGATCCATCCATCATCTGCTCATTTACTCAGATTTAAAGTGACCGATCACTTAAATGTGATCTTGTGATTGTGTGTGATCCTGTCATCCAACTCTGGTTTTTATTCTAGTGGGACTCGATTTTATTTGTGTCTTGTGTGTTTAGCGTGAATTTTTTTTTTCTTTTTTTAGTAATGTTGTGTCTTCTGTGGGGTTTTTTGGTCATTTTGTGTCTTTTTTTAGTCATTTTGTGTCTTTTTTAGTAATGCTGTGTCTTCTGTGGGGGTTTTAGGTCATTTTGTGTCTTTTCTTAGTCATTTTGTGTCTCTTTTTAGTAATGCTGTGTGCTCTGTGGGGTTTTTTGGTCATTTTGTGTCTTTTTTTAGTCATTTTGTGTCTTTTTTTTTAGCAATAATGTGTCTTCTGTGGGGTTTTTGGTTCATTTTGTGTCTTTTTTTTAGTCATTTTGTGTCTTTGTGTCTTTTTTTAGTCATTTTGTGTCTTTTCTTAGTCATTTTGTGTCTCTTTTTAGTAATGCTGTGTGCTCTGTGGGGTTTTTTGGTCATTTTTTGTCTTTTTTTAGTCATTTTGTGTCTTATTTTAGTCATTTTGTGTCTTTTTTTGTAATGCTGTGTCTTCTGTGGGGGTTTTTGGTCATTTTGTGTCTTTTTTTAATCATTTTTTTGTCTTTTTTTAGCAATGCTGTGTCTTCTGTGGGGTTTTTTGGTCATTTTGTGTCTTTTTTTAGTCATTTAGTGTCTTTTTTAGTAATGCTGTGTCTTCTGTAGGGTTTTTTAGTCATTTAGTGTCTTTTTTAGTCATTTAGTGTCTTTTTTTGGTCATTTTGTGTCTTTTATTGAGTCTTTTTTTAGTAATTTTGTGTCTTTGTGTCTTTTTATGGTCATTTTGTGTCACATAAAATGTGATATTGAATTTTTTTTTTCCTTTCAAAACACTATCATGCTCAATAAAGAATTCTAAATGTTGCAAATGTGAACAAAGGTTGCAAATATAACATTTTAAATGTGTTATGTCCCCCTGCAGGTGAACCAGTTGGAATATCGGTGTGAGTGTGGTGCAGAGCAGTCAACGCAGCGGCCGTCCTTCTTGACCCTGCCAAAGTGAGTATTACATAGACATCTTATATATTATTATATATCATTTTAAAACATCTTCAAATGAATACACAACAGGCGAAGCAGTTTCACTTTCTCTTGCCTTCATCTATCAGTGTGTGATCTGACCCCTTTCCCTCCATCTCTTCCTCTCCCTTTGTCAACAGTGTACTGATCCTGCAGCTGAAGAGATTCAGCTTCACCAAAACCTACGACCTGGTGAAGGTGCAGAGCCCCGTTGTTTTATCAAGAGAGCTGCTGGTGAATCCAGAATCTAGCGTTGCCGAACAGGTAAGACTACTGAGAAGTTTTTTTTTATAGAAAAAACAGGGAGAAATCATCCTTTAAAATGTCCAGTCCCTGTAGTCAAAGTGTCTGCATGTGTAGCCAATTGTTGGTATCTGTTTTTGTTTTTTTTCTAGACAACAACTCGCTACTCTCTGGTGAGCATCGTCAGCCATTTAGGATCCACAGCCAACTCTGGTAAGTGTTTGGTTGCAAACACACATTAGTCTAGACGGAATTGTCCAAATCGTCTAGACCAGTAGTTCTCAACCTTTTTGAGTCGCGACCCCCAATTTAACATGCATGTTGTCCGTGACCCCTGCTCACTGAACACAATCTCACACGCACAGTTCAGATCACCCAAAAAAGAAAAAAGAAATGACCAAAACAGACAAAAAATGACCACAAAATGATAAAAAAAGACACAAAATGACCAAAAAAGACACACAATGACCAAAAAAAGAAACAAAATGACCAAAAAAAGACATTAAGTGACCAAAAAGAATAAAACACATTAACACACACTGACTTCCAAAATGATTTGGTGACCCCCAGAAATCATCCCGCGACCCCAATTGGGGTCCCGACCCCAAGGTTGAGAATAGCTGCTCTAGACTACATGTTGAAAATGAGTCAAATTTTATCATTTACAAATCGACTCCCCCTCCAGCTGTATAAAAACGTGTCCCCTCCTCTTCTCTCAGGACATTATATTTGTGACGGAGCCTACAGACCGGGAGATAATAAAGACCGATGGCTAACTTACAACGACAAACACGTCAGTGAGACGACCGGCGCGTCTGTCTGCCACAATCGCCAACAAACAGCCTACCTGCTGTTCTACGTGAAGCATGTAAGGCAACAGCTCTTCTCTATGGACAGAAATATGTGTCTTTCTGAAGAAGCAGATAGACACACACACTAGGGTTGTCAAAAGTAATCGGTACTCAAAAAAGTATCGATACTAAACATTGTATCCGGATACGATACTCATTTTCAAAAGTATCGATACCGCCCAAACTTTTGTTTCAAACTGATCTGTTACTGATGTTATCGTAGCATTAATGTTAGCCGTGTTATTATTAGCCATTAGCCGCAGCTAGCAATTAAAGGCTGACGTCACGTTAATGATTATAAACAACGTAAATAAATAAATAAATAAATAAATCAGGCACGTAGTATGCCCATATTACGTTAATTGACACAGTGTCAGTATACACAAGCATAGAGTTAATAAGTTTATATCAATGTTGGTGACTGAAAAGTGTTATTTTCTGAATGAAGCAGAGAAAAGTCGACTTATCAAGCTGTCCTAATATTGTGCACAGCATACAACCTCAAAATATTGTTCTAATTTTTATTGTTTAGGGTATTTATTTATTTTCTGCACGACCTCAGACCTGAAGCTTGGTATCATAGTTGCAGTTTCTTTTTGCACAACTGTTTTTTATTATAAATATTTAACCTGTGGTTCTGTTCATTCTTACATGTTGCATTTTTCTTGTTAATAATTTTGGGGTCTTTGTTTTTATCCTGGTGGTATCGGAAATGGTATCGAGTATCGAATATTTTCCTGAGTATCGGTATCGAGTTGAAAATTTTAGTATCGTGACAACCCTAACACACACACACACACACACACACACAGTATTAATGAAATGTGTGTTTTTTTGTCTTCTCAGCAGTAGAAAAGAATCATCGTTGGAGGACCAAAATTCAAAACAGTGTTTTGTATATTTTATTTAATTTTTTTTCTCTTTTATATATTTATGTGTTTATTGGTATATAGTTTTATGTATATATATATATATATATATATATATATATATAATTTATTTTATGTGTATATTTATATGTGTTTGTTCTTCTCTGTCTCTCTCTTGAGGTAAGTATTTTTTTTCAATGTTTTGTCATGTCATTTAATGCTTTTATTTTGTTGTTCTCTCTCTCTCCCCCCATCTCCCCTCTCACATTCTCTCTACGTATTTTTCTCTATTGATCTGTTGCTCTCCCTGAGGTTTCTCCTCGTTTTTATCACCCGTTAAAGGGTTTTTTGAGGAGTTTTTCCTGGTCCACTGTGACGTCAAAGGACGGAAGGTGTTGTACTCTGCACAGTCTGGAAAAAAAGTTTCTTTCTTTCTTTCTTTCTTTCTTTCTTTCTTTCTTTCTTCTCTTTCTTTCTTTCTCTCTTTCTTTGAGGTTTCTCCTCGTTTTTTGAGGAGTTTTTCCTGGTCCACTGTGACGGTCAAAGGTCAGAAGGTGTTGTACTCTGCACAGTCTGGAAAAAAAAGTTTCTTTCTTTCTTTCTTTCTTTCTTTCTTTCTGTCTCCTATTCTTCAAAAACGACATCCATTGCACATCTGTCTGTCCTGTGAGGGATCCCTCTTCTGTTGCTCTCCCTGAGGTTTCTCCTCTTTTTCATCACTCGTTAAAGGGTTTTTTGAGGAGTTTTTCCTGGTCCACTGTGAGGGTCAAAAGACAGAAGGTGTCTGTAAAAACATGTGTTTCCATCAAGCCAATTTCATGCAAATCCTCTAAATTCGCATTGAAAAACGTTCATGGGAACACCACTGTTCTTCTTGTTCTTTTCTTTCTTTCTTTCTTTCTTTCTTTCTTTTTTCTGTTTCTTTCTTTCTTTCTTTCTTATTTTCTTCTGTTTCTTTCTTTCTTTCTTTCTTCTCTTTCTTTCTTTCTCTCTTTCTTTGAGGTTTCTCCTCGTTTTTTGAGGAGTTTTTCCTGGTCCACTGTGACGGTCAAAGGACAGAAGGTGTTGTACTCTGCACAGTCTGGAAAAAAAAGTTTCTTTCTTTCTTCTGTTTCTTTCTTTCTTTCTTTCTTTCTTTCTGTCTCCTATTCTTCAAAAACGACATCCATTGCACATCTGTCTGTCCTGTGAGGGATCCCTCTTCTGTTGCTCTCCCTGAGGTTTCTCCTCTTTTTCATCACTCGTTAAAGGGTTTTTTGAGGAGTTTTTCCTGGTCCACTGTGAGGGTCAAAAGACAGAAGGTGTCTGTAAAAACATGTGTTTCCATCAAGCCAATTTCATGCAAATCCTCTAAATTCGCATTGAAAAACGTTCATGGGAACACCACTGTTCTTCTTGTTCTTTTCTTTCTTTCTTTCTTTCTTTCTTTCTTTTTTCTGTTTCTTTCTTTCTTTCTTTCTTATTTTCTTCTGTTTCTTTCTTTCTTTCTTTCTTCTCTTTCTTTCTTTCTCTCTTTCTTTGAGGTTTCTCCTCGTTTTTTGAGGAGTTTTTCCTGGTCCACTGTGACGGTCAAAGGACAGAAGGTGTTGTACTCTGCACAGTCTGGAAAAAAAAGTTTCTTTCTTTCTTCTGTTTCTTTCTTTCTTTCTTTCTTTCTTTCTGTCTCCTATTCTTCAAAAACGACATCCATTGCACATCTGTCTGTCCTGTGAGGGATCCCTCTTCTGTTGCTCTCCCTGAGGTTTCTCCTCTTTTTCATCACTCGTTAAAGGGTTTTTTGAGGAGTTTTTCCTGGTCCACTGTGAGGGTCAAAAGACAGAAGGTGTCTGTAAAAACATGTGTTTCCATCAAGCCAATTTCATGCAAATCCTCTAAATTCGCATTGAAAAACGTTCATGGGAACACCACTGTTCTTCTTGTTCTTTTCTTTCTTTCTTTCTTTCTTTCTTTCTTTTTTCTGTTTCTTTCTTTCTTTCTTTCTTATTTTCTTCTGTTTCTTTCTTTCTTTCTTTCTTCTCTTTCTTTCTTTCTCTCTTTCTTTGAGGTTTCTCCTCGTTTTTTGAGGAGTTTTTCCTGGTCCACTGTGACGGTCAAAGGACAGAAGGTGTTGTACTCTGCACAGTCTGGAAAAAAAAGTTTCTTTCTTTCTTCTGTTTCTTTCTTTCTTTCTTTCTTTCTTTCTGTCTCCTATTCTTCAAAAACGACATCCATTGCACATCTGTCCGTCCTGTGAGGGATCCCTCTTCTGTTCTCTCCATGAGGTTTCTCCTCTTTTTTATCACCCGTTAAAGGGTTTTTTGAGGAGTTTTTCCTGGTCCACTGTGAGGGTCAAAGGTCAGAGGGTGTCTGTAAAAACATGTGTTTCCATCAAGCCAATTTCATGCAAATCCTCTAAATTCGCATTGAAAAACGTTCATGGGAACACCACTGTTCTTCTTGTTCTTTTCTTTCTTTCTTTCTTTCTTTCTTTCTTTCTCTCAAACAACATCCAAACAAATTTGTGAAAAATAAAACTATATAAAAAAACTATGGATTTTAAGAATTGAATTAATAGAAGTTAGCTAATTTCAAATATTTAGCTAAAAGTAATGGATAAACAGTTGAACTGACTAGCTAAAAGTACCTGATAAACAGTTGAAATGGTTAGCTAAAACTGTCAGATAAACAGTTGAAATGGTTAGCTGAAACTATCAGATAAACAATTGAAATGGTTAGCTGAAACTACAATTGAAAATGTTAGCTAAAAGTAATGGATAAACAGTTCAACTGATTAGCTAAAACTATCAGATAAACAGTTGAAATGGTTAGCTAAAACTGTCAGATAAACAGTTGAAATGGTTAGCTAAAACTATCAGATAAACAGTTGAAATGGTTAGCTAAAACTATCAGATAAACAGTTGAAATGGTTAGCTAAAACTATCAGATAATCAGTTGAAATGGTTAGCTAAAAGTAACTGATAAACAGTTGAAATGGTTAGCTAAAACTACAGTCACAGAAATATTCAACCCTAACTTTTAAGATTTATGTAAAATAATTACATGACAAAGTTCCATTTGATTTTTTACTATTTTGAACATAAGCCTACCTAATAAACTTTACATGATGCATATGCATAAGTGTAATAGAGTCTATTCATTTGCAATGCATATACACCAGGTTTATGTATTCAGTATTAATATAGTTTATTGAATTTAAATGCATATTCATCAGACTATGTATTCAGATTACATTAAGTATATTTGTTTGAATTATGCAGTATTTAGGTTACCTATTCAAGATAAATAATGTATATACGTTTGAAATACATACTAATTAAGCTTATATTCAATCAAAATGCATTAGATGTATGCATTTTTATGATTAATATCCAAGGATTTTTTTCTTAGGTTACCTATTCAAGATGATTAATATGTATGCGTTTGAAACAGATAACAATTAAGCTTAAATTAAATTAAAATGCATTCGATTTATGTATTTTTATGATTCATATGAAATACATTTTTCTATTTTCCATTCAACAATATCTCAATGATGCATACAGTCAGACCACCTTGTTGATTCAACAAATTTATTACCATTAAGGCAAACATCTTCTCTTCACCCAGGCACAGACAGTACTCAGCAGCTCTTCAACAACTCTTTTGTTTTGTTTTGTTTTAGTCTCTTTTTTACCTTTGTCAATTCTGTATTTTATTGCACTTTTTGCACTTTTATGTGAAGCACTTTGGTGCAGCTCAGCCGTCTGTAAATAAATAATAAATTTGACTTTGACTTTGACTTTGACAAAATCATCAACTGCTATAGATGGAAAATCCGTGTATCATTTGGATCAGTATCGGGTTGGGCGGGGATGGGAGGAGGAAGTTCAGAAAGAGAATGGCCATGCATGCTGATAACCATATATAGTGTTCTTGTACGTTCACAACCTGGGAGATTCACACAAATCGAAAACACAGAAAGCTAGAAACGGCAGTTGTTCAGTTACTTACAAAAGTGTTGAATGTGTTGAGCCTGTTGAGTTTGTTCTAGATCAAAAAAAGAGCAGGTCCTTTCAATATATCTCACCCATAGCAAAGCAAAATTGAAGATGAGATCTCCTTTATGTCACATTTACATCTCCTAGACATAAATGAGCACTAATCGAGACCAAACTGGTTTTCTCATTCTTCTCAAATGTCTCTCCTGAGAAATAAGTCTCAAGGTGAGCGATGTGTGAGTTCTCTAAATTCTCTCACAGTTGTCTCTTTTCTTGATCTCACTTAAGAGACAAATGAGACATATTGTGCCACTTTCAAATATGTCTCAATTTGATATCCTTACCTGGAAACACTATCTCAGTAATGTCTCAGTGAGAAATATACATGGTTCTGTCTCTCACTGCTCACTATTTGAGTTCTCAGATTCTCTTACAGCTATCTCTTTTCTAGCGTCTCAGCAAAAAGAAAAATGAGAGCAGGGCAAGCTCCCAAATGATGACACATTATACCTCAATCATATCTCAGTTTATCTCGTGCCAAAATTTGAGAAAATAAGTAATCAATACAGGCAAATCATTTTTTGAGATATATGGTTTATTTACATTATGTTCAACTTACAACTTACTTATTTCTTACACAAGTCATATAATTCCTTAATTACAATTTTGAGTTCCAAAACTTGACCCATTAACACAAACAGCCATGATGGGCTAAAAAGAGACGTTAACATTGTGCTGTCAATTTAATTAACTTGTTTTCTGACAGCACACTCTCAGAAATAGGGCTACAGTAAGAGTCCTTTTTTGTCCCCCGAGGTACAATCTACACTAATGTACCCCCTAGGGCCAGTTATTGGACCTTAAGGTACATATTTGTACCTTTTTGAGGGCCCAAAAGGTACAAATATGTACCCAAGTGGTAAAAGGTACATATATGTACCTTTTCTTCTACATGTTGGGGTACACTAGACTGTGTTAAGCTCTACAAATGGCAGTAGCCTAAATATTAATTATTGTTTAAATAATTATTAAGTATTTCTTCAGCAGTAGCCTAGTTATACTTTTTAAATGTGAAGGTTTCACTGTTTGCTTAAGTCTTCAATAAAGAATTTAACTTCTAACCATTTGAGTAGCCTTGATATAAAATGTTTTTTGTTAGCAGATTTGCAGGTATGAAAAATTACTAATCATCCAGTCAATATTGTATATTCTGATATTCACACACACGGTCAACCATGCACAGTAAAATCAGCTACCTGCAGCCTGGCAGACAAAGCGCAGGAAAGACTAAACGTTAATTTCAAATTAGCCCCGTGACTACCTGACAGACCATGCGCAGGTCAAACGCGCACGGTGACAGCGGCCGGCCAGCATTTAACGGACACTGATGCTGTGGATATATCGGATATATCTACATGGATGTCTCTCCTGAGGTTTTGACAGCTGACAACTTTACTCTCAGGTAAGTCTGCTTTTACTCCGCTTGTCATTAACACTTTTTTTCTGTTAAATTAATCGGGACAAAGTCAGCTTGTTTAACGTGTTTGTCTCAAATTCAAAGTTAAAACGCATGACGTCAGGCGCGGCGCCAACTCGCAAACATGCTAGAGCTCTTTGCCTGTTGCTGGGGTACTTTAGACAGCTCGGCTTTTGATTGGTGCATTTCACATGTAGCGCAAACGTGATTGGTTGTTGTACTGACACTTGACAAAACCAACCGTTTCCAGAGATTTCTCCTCTGGTCCCAGCAGAACTTCCCCACTTTTATAAATATATATATATTTATATATTTTATAAATATATATAATATATATATTTATATATTTTATAAATATATATATATAAAAGGTACATATATGTACATATATAAATTTTATAAATATATATATTTACAAAAGGAGGCCTTTCCTCCAAAAATGTTCCTTGTCTCACTCGGGTGAAATCAGCATTATACACAACTGCGGTCCGTTGGTTAAATGTAAAATGGCGCCTTGGGGTAACTTCTTTTCTTAGCTAAAGAAAAACGTAAGCTCACAGGCTAGCCCTACTTTCAAATTCAGTATCAAATGTTATATTCACATATAACAACAACTATAAGTCTGACAGCTTCAGCAGATGAATGAAAGGAGAAATTTTCCTACATTTCTATGTATAAATCATTTATGTAGAGTGGCATTTGTGGCCTCGGGAGCAGTTTACAAATGTATTTTTCAATAGTTTTTTCTCTATTCTCTATATGACTATATTCGTGCTTGTTTAACTACCCTGAGATGTTTTTCATGTATAGGGGGCGATGTTGCCCACGGCTCTCGGGCTTAAGCCAACAAATTAATGAAAATGAATAAAAATAAACGTGTAGTTGTCTTTAAAACACGCTCCAAAACCAACGCATTGTTTGAAATCAGCCTCCCAAAACTTTTAATGTTATCTGCTGCCTCTGTTCCACATTGACATAATTTATTGCTCACCTCAATAATAAACAATTAACTGAAAGGGGTAATAGTAGTGGTAATGTACTTTACATATGTATTTGGGGTGTGGTTTCTGAAATTGCTGCGCTAAATATATCAACAGGAAATGCTAACTTGTAGAATTTTAATTTTGCATGTCTAAGGTATTGTATTGTATCAAAGGTTCTCAATCTGGCTTGAGGGGAATCCCTACTGTCTAAACTCTACCTGGAAGCAAGGCAAGAGGCTCTTACAGAGGGTCTACCAGGTACTGTTTTTAAATAATAAAAATAATGCTGCCTAATCTTAAGGACATTTGAATGTGCCTTGTATTTACTTAAGATAAATCTGGTTAAATAATTGAGCATATTCTAATTGCAGTGGACCAAATGCATAGTTTACAGAGTTACAGCTGACCTGTACCTCTCCTTTTGAATCAGAAAAAATGTTGGAAATAGAATAAATGCTGTTTTTTTAAGTACCGTAATCAAGTTATCAAGTATGTCCAAATGCAAAGTACCTCATCCAGTTGGCTGGGAAGCCCCCTTTATTTGAAATATTGCTAACGCCGTATAATTTATTGCAGGAACAATGGGAGATTGACATGGTTATGGACATATATTTGAATAATATTAATGATAATTTAACTAAAAATCATATTTTAACTGTCTATGTCTATTTTTTTTTACCTTATATGGTAAAATTCTTATTGACTGCAGGGTTCTTGCTTTTGCAGACGCCAGAAGGTATGCACTTAATTTTCTTGTGTCTAAACTGTTGTGTAATGAGATGATTATTACTGAATTTTTACATGATTCATGTTTTTTGATAATTCAATGTAATATTTGTGTGTGAAGCAGCTGATTATGTGTCTGGCATATTTGCTAATGTACTGTTTTGTATATTTTTAACAGAGAAACTGTCAAGATGACGTGGAAGTTAGAGACGAGCCATGCTCCGGCCCACAAAAGAGGTAAGATAATGGCTTCATATTAATATTCTTGTTATTAATTTGTATATATTTTATTGTATATGGTATCATGTATGTTATTTTATTCAATTTGTGTGTCTTTTTGTGTGATAATTCTATAAATGTTTTCCTAAATGTAAAACTTTTAACCCTCTGGAGTCCATCTATTTTTTGAAAATAAACATGTTTTATTTACAGTAATAACTTTATTTATATATGATATGTAGACAAGCTGAGAAAGTCAGTTGAAAATTCAATCATAGGAGTTTTCACAGTGTGACATTTATGTTTCTGGACCGTTTTTAAAATGTGAATTTTCTTTCTACAATGAAAACTATTACTATTTTTAACTTATATGCAAATAGACTGTTTTGCAGTTTTATTAGGGCCTCGGGGCAATCGCACCGAGCACTACTGTTATACTGTGGATTTCTTCTTCTTCCTCTTCCGGACGCAATTTCGTCCCGCTACTAGTCCTACATCTTGAAGAGTTGCAGGACAAATTATATATCAAAACGTGCGGTTTGATCGGGATCGATATGAATCTGTGAGAAAGAAGTTGTTTTTTTCCCCACTTTTGTCTCGTAAATCTCTAACTTTTTTCGAGCAGATTTGCCACTTTAAATCTCTTAAATCTGCACATTTTTATCTTGTAGATTTGGCACTTTAATCTAGTAAATTTGCAACCCTCCCCCCGGTTTGTATTTTTATTTCATAGTCAAGTTCTCCTCGTACAACTCCACGTGGTTCTACGACCAAACAGAGAAACATGGGGACCCCATTTTGATATCCACTGAAGTTACCAAATATAGTTCTTTGCCCGATAAAGGGTTAAAATTAATTTAACTCATATTGTTTATATTCTGCTTCCACAGCCTCTAATTTTTTTTTTTGTAATTTTGTCTCTTTTTTTGGTCATTTTGTCTTTTTTTATGTCATTTTGTGTCTTTTTAAAGTAATTTAGGGTTTTTTTTCTGTGATTTTGTGTCTTTTTTAAGTAATTTAGTAAATTCTTTTTTTTTGGTCATTTTGATACTGCATCCAGCGGCCCCCAGGTAATTTTGAGTTTGAAACCCCTGCCCTAAAGCCTGTTTATAGAACAATAATCGAATCTTGATTGGAGATAAAATGGTTAACTGACACTATGGAAAATGCTGGGATCCTATATGTCTTGGATTTATTCAATAACAATAAAAAAACAGCTCTTGAGTTTCAGTAAAGTATACCCTTTCATGTAACCAATACTGGAAGTATGTACAAATGCATAGTACTTCACCCTCTTTATTTGAAATATTGCTAACACCATCATGTAGAGGTACTGCTACCAAAATGTATAATTTATTGCAGGAACAATGGGAGATTGACATGGTAATGGACATATATTTGAATAATATTAACCCTTTATCAGGCAAAGAACTATATTTAGTAACTTCAGGTAATATTTAGAGAAAAAAGTTGCAAATTTACTAGATTAAAGTGGCAAATACAGCTCCTGAGTTTCAGTTTTAAAATTACAAATAGACTGTTTTGCAGTTTTATTAGGGCCACGGGGCAATCGCACCGAGCACTACTGTTATACTGTGGATTTTTCTTCTTCCTCTTCCGGACGCGATCGGTGTGCTATACGGAATACGAATTGTTCGCGATGTAAGTTGCGAAAAACTGCCCAAAATTTTGCATTGAAGTGAATGGGATGGACGAAAAAAAAGAGCCAAAAAGAACTATAATTGGAGATTTTTAAACGTCTACTTCTCCGGCATAATTTCACCTAGAGACTCCATTTAAACTTTAAACAGTAGACACGAGTCTTGTGTATCGGTGTATTAATCCACGTTTCGATAGGTCATATAGTTTTTTATCAATCCCTGTTCAATGACCATGATCATTTTTGGAGAAATTCTGAGATTATAATGGGTGTGTATTGCACGGAATGTTCGTGTCACAGTGTGTGACATCATCACCAGAGTGCAGAGGGAGAGAAAAAATTGTCAAAAAATAAATTTGAAAACTGCGCTCCAGGCCGCAAATTTCACTCTACAGAGATAATTTATACATAGAAACGTAGGAAAATTAGTCTTCTCACTCACAATCCTCTGGTAAAGCTGTCAGAGTTATAGTTTGGGCGTACGACGCACAGATGTGGAACCAACACCACCAACAGCCTCATTGGCTCCCATATTAAAAACGCAGGAAGATTTCTGAAAATTCCTTCCTGCATAGGAAATTAACAAATTTGAACCAAATCTCCTGGACTTCAGAGGTTCAAATGAATTATCATAGTGATTATTGTCTCTCCTAAACATTTCCACAAGGATGTCCACTTCTGAAAGACGTTGAGAGCATTGTGAACGCAGTACACATTTGACTAATTATCTGGATTTCTTTATTACAGTGTCATTATTGAAAAGGAGCCAAAACTACACACTGTGGTCCCCGACACCAAAAAGTCCTGGTGGCGTAGGTTGTTCTGTCATAAGAAGGTATGTTTGTCTTGCAACATAATCACTGACCAAACTGGTGCAGTCATTTGTGTCACTCAGCTGTATTTAACTGGTTTTATGTTTTTTTTAAATACCAAACAAGCAGCAGACTCCTGTGGAAGATGTGAAAGACGACACACAGACTACATCTACTGCCACAGAAATAAGGTATGTTATTATTTTACTGTACTTAGTTAATTAGGGTCACGGGGCAATCGTGGATTTTTTCTTCTTCCTCTTCCGGACACAATTTCGTCCCGCTACTAGTCCAAATTATACATCAAAACGTCAACTGGTCGGGATTGGTGTGCTATTACTTTTCTCTACAGAATACGAATTTTTGAAAACTGCCCAAAATTTTGCATTGAAGTGAATGGGACGGCCGAAAAAAAATGAGTGAAAAAGAACACTAATTGGAGATTTCAGATCGCTCTCACAAAACTATTACTTAATTTTTCTTCACAAAACATATGTAGACGTTCAGGAAGAACTCAGGACGCTCAAAGTGAAGTCGGATCAATGATAGGTATTATGGTTTTGCCAAAAATGCTTTCTGTTCGAGGCCAGAAATATCAGTCTGTCCACCTCTGCTGTCACTCTTTCGGAACGTTAACAGCTACAGTTAATTCTGTTGATTGCTTTGATCTGATTGCCTTTGATACTTTGATGTGATTTCAGTTACAGATACTCAAACACACAGTTAACTTTATCCGATTTTCATTACACACACACACACACACACACACGCACACACACACAGTTAACTTTATACGATTTTAATTACACACACACATAACCGTTTTTATCACACCGTGAGGACCAATGACTGGCTGCAGCCTGGTGGGATTCACCCTTTCTGAATATAAATTTTAAACCTGAATTTTTGCCCCCCTGAGGACCAGTCATGTTATGTGTATTGGTATACAATCAACATCACTGTTAGGCACTGTACAATTAATGACAAGCATTTAAACTAACTAATGTTGGATTGAAACCTTAATGTTAGATTGCATAAACACTGAATCTAATAATCTAGACTACCAGATGCCAGATTCTTCTTCAAAAACAGATCAGATTCTGATTCTAAAATATAATTATTGGGCAAACATATGATTAAACAGTTGATAAACATGATGGATCATTTACCTGGCCTCTTTAAGAAATCAGGCTTGCTGCTCCACCTGAACAGTCATATTGGTTCAACATCGAAGATGTTTTCTCCAGTTAGTATGATTGAACACATGTTGCAAATAAAATCATTTAAAATTGAATACTGGTTTGTCAATTGATCTCCAACAGGTATGACAAACACCAGACCTGCTTTACAAAAGAGGAGACAAACCATTATTACTTTTTACTGAATCCGATGACCTAAACTACCAGATACAATGTTTTCTTCCAAAATGCATCTGGTGGGGAAATACCTAGACCTACTGCACAAAAGGGAGAGACATATTAAGCTCATATTTTCACAAGACCTTTATTTAAAACGGCCTTTGCATTTATTTAAAACATTCACCCTACAAGCCTCACTCTGCCTCCATTTTAACTTTACTTCATGAGAAGCAGAACTTTGGGGCGCACGAACAACCAGCGAACACAACAAGAGCTCTACTTCTGTGTTTCCCTCCATGCCAATAGGGGGCAACAATGATTTCAGCAGTGACTTAGACTTTTAGGTCTCCCAATTCATGGTTCTATCAGTCTGTCAGAGATGCATTATTCATATTTGGCCAAACAGCATAATCTGATATATCGATGGACTTTACAGTTGTACTGGCGATGTGTTCCCTCCACAGTACAGTGTATTAATGAGCTGACTCACCAACTCGTCTCTGAACTCTGGTGGTGACGCAACCAACCAGGTGATATTTGGACAGATTGTGCACAGAGGAGCTCAGAGAAGCAGAGGAAGCAGGAGAAAAGTTCTCCTCAGGGGGCTGAATAAAGAACACTGATAGAACCAGAAAGAACATGCTCTACATCTCAGAGTATACTGGATGCCAAAGAGCAACACATGTATCATCAAAACATGATCAGTTACAACAAATGCAAAGAGCATAACATGTCAACACATGTAAGAACAAGTGCCAAGTGTTTTTCAGTAAATTCTTCTTGCACTTTCACGCTGAATGGCAGTGATACGATTTTTAACATAGAACTTTACCGCTGTCCAGCTTCTTTTTTTAAGTGCTTCTGGTGAAGCCTTAATACAGGTGACACACTCCGTCTTTCCTGGTACTTTACCAGATTCTATGAAGGCCATTAGTGTCTTTTCCACAGCGTGGACCTCCGCTAATGACCAACTCCTCCTCTTTGAGGTTTCTATGGAAGAAAGACAGAGAAAAAGAAAAAGACAATCAGGGGTGTAGACTAGCAAACAATTATTAAACAATGTATTGATTTTTTTTTTTACAAAATGAAGTGTGTACATATTCCACTGCATGTAGTGTGTGAAATACCTGTTTTAGGGTCACGACTGTCAGGTTGCTGTCTTTCCTTAGATCTTGAGGATCCTGTTAAAGTAATGAAAGATAAGTATATTAATACAATAAATTGACAGCTAACTGGCAACACACCTTCACTGTTTGAATGAAAGCCATCTATAACAAGACTTAAATTTCTTAAGTTTTCTTAATATTGCTAAAAGGCAATCAGTAAATTCTGTATCTTGTTGGGCCATGTACAGACACAATATCATTCTCAGGTGATAAAAGTGATACATACTTAGAGCATTTATGCGGCTTTGAAATAAAAGCATCATATGAGGGTGAGAAAGCTGCTAATCAGAGCTTGTTTTAATAGTGCCTGTTTAGCTGTTCTGTGTGAAAAAGGTAATGGACAAACAGGGCATGTGGACATCAGTCTGTGGGATACCTGTGGTAGCAGGTTCGACACTGCCAGGCTCATCAGGGGTCTGTTGTGCTGTGTTGGGTCTTTGGGGTCCTATCAGAAGAATAAATAGTTTATAAAATGAAAAATTATCGTCACTATGGAATACCAGGAGAAGTAAATATGGAAAAAATGTGAAAAATGGTGATTGCAATACAGCGCATGGTAAGTGTATTATAACCAACATTCTGCAAATACTCCAACCCCTCTATTGTCACCCAGTCTATTGTAAATCATCAACCACTGCACTATAATTAACCAAAAAATAATCACCTGACTCCCTATTCAAATTAGGCTGAATATTCTGAAAATTCCGGAGGAGTGGCTGCACTGAGAGTGAGCTCCTGATTACATCTCAAACTTGGATCGAAAAAAGTGGAACATTTTGCAAAATACTCTTCAATAATCTTCAGAAAGGATTCTAAAGAAGAGGTAATAGCATTGATCAGCAAGAACAGAAGAGAAAATATCATCTTTGGATATATTTTTCAAATCAAAACAACTAGCTAGCTGCCAACTGCTAACTGCTACCTGTTGTTACCAATATTCCAAAGGAGATACAGCACTAAAGAAGCTAACAGAAGAGTTATTTTATGAAAACAAGAAGAGAAATGAAAGGATCCTTGCTGGTAATGTACTGTTTGTTATTGTACTGTAATGTGTTTTAATTGAAGGGACTGCAGATGTAAAGTAGCTGCAAGCTAACTTTGGTGCAGTACATCAAACGGAGACGTTTATGTGTAATACTGTACATGGTCCTAATAAATGAATGAATGAATGAATGTAATTTCTGTTGGTGGAGCCAGTCAACTGGGCTCTACTTCAGTTTGCTGGAGTCTTTGGAGTGCTTGGCAGAGCTGCTGCATGAAGCAGCAAATCTTGAAGGAATGAGATGAAAGGGGAGCTTGGAGCACCTAACTGATTTTAAAATTTTAAAAACTGCTGCGCCACACATTTGGTAGTTGGTAAGTATGGAGTCCAGTTCACTACAGTCAGACACGCGAAACAGTGACCACACATAACTTAAACCCGATCAAAGACCCAGAAACCGGTAAAATCTGTAAAAATCAGTAATATATGAATTTATACTGGAAGATGTTAGATTAGCCTGAAGCTGATTTGCTACTTCATGCAGCAGCTCTACCATTTAGTTTAGTTTAGAGACTCCAGCCAGCTGAGGTAGAGCCCAGGTGACTGGCTCCACCCACAGATTTCTGGTTGACAGCCTAATTTCAATAAAGTATTGTATTTATTCAATTCAAAAGCAGTTGGTGTACATTTGGTAGAACATTAGAACGCTAGCACATTATTCTTTTAATTCCACCCTTTTTGTAAAAGCAGGTAACTAACAAATACCAAGGAGTGCATTTAGTGTGTGAAATACCTGTTTTAGGGTCATCACTGTCAGACTCAGTTTCCTTTCTTCTCTTGATGATTGGTGATGAGGATGCTGTTAAAATAACAAATATATAATAATAAATCATTATCTTTTTAATTTCTCAGTGTTTTTAAAAACAAGGAAAGAATGGAAAGGGTAGTGTCTAGTTAGTCTGTGGAATACCTATGGGTCCAATGTCATCACCAAACTCATCAGTGGTTGTCTGTCCTCTCTTAGATCTTGAGGATCCTTTGACAAAAAAAAAAAAAGACAATGAAGTTAATAAATTGGCACATGGTTGATATCAACGCTCACTCAGCCTCCACACTAAGCAATGTCTATTGTGTTGGAAGGTAAGAACAGTTAAACGTGTAACCCACCTGATGACAGAGAGCAGAAAGAGGAGTCCTTCTCTTCCTCTGTGTCTGAGAGATCACTTTCTTCTGGCACTTCCTCTGAAAAGCAGGAATAACAAAACCAAATATGACATGAAAAAAACATTTACTCTGAAATAAATATATATATATATATATATATATATATTTATATGTATTTCCTTTACCACTGGGATCAATTTGGATTTGGTCCAGGCTCATTCCCTTGAAGTCTGACAGTCGGCCTTGTTCTAGGGCAATCAGCACTTTGCTGACTTTAGCCAACTCCAGCGTTCCTTCAGGTAGTCTATAGTACTGTCTATGGACCCGGATGTCATGGCCAAGAAAATTTGCAAGTATGTCCATCTCATTATCTTTCAGGTTTAGGACTGTGGACAGTGTGGCTACGTGCTTTCGCAGCTTGGTTGAGGACAGAGTTTCAGGATGCTTGGCCCCACATTCCCTTGCAATCCGTCTGATGGCATCCGATCCCCTTAAGTGAGTCTCTGCTTCAGGTCTGGAGAAGAAAAAGGGATTTTCATCAGGCACACCGCAGGCCCGCCGATGTGCAACCAAGAGTTCCATTGAGGAGAGCATGTCTGGCGTTAGAAGGATAGGAACTTTCCTGTTTCTTTTCCCTCTAATTTCAATGCGCTGAAAATGCTGGCAAAGCTTTTGCTCCAACTCTGAAAGTCCTAGTGCCAAATCTGAATGGACTCCTGAAGTGTCTCTTAGGGTGAATGCACTAAGCGGCATCTTTGACACCTCACCCTCTCTTCTACAGTTAAACAGGATCAACTCACAAAGAGTCAAACTGGCCAGCTTGGACCAGTTCTTCTTATTTGGATCATTCTGAAGTCTGCTTTGGTATTCTTGTCTGCACTTATCAATATGCATGTGCATGTTCTTTACATCCTCAGTGAAAGGGAGGAGCTGAGGAGAGTTCCATTTACTCTCTCTTAGAGTTTGTAGGGCACGTGATGACACACACACATCCCATTTCTTCTCATAAAGACCCCGGCTCCTCTCCAGATTCTTAAGAAATTCCTCATTGTCAGACTCTGCCATCTGCGCTTCACACTCAAGAATATCTGCAATCTTCTTGAGACTATGACCCAGTTTTAGAGCCAAGGATGGAGTTTTGTAGATGTTTTTGTCTTCGTCAAAGCCAGCCACGTCCTTTACTGCTTCGACCACAAAGTTGAAGTTGGAAGGTACATAGAAGTCCTCAATTTGTTTCAGTCTGCCAGCTTTCCTTGAGTGCCGAATCAGTCTTCCCATTTCTCGCATTTTTTGTCTAATGTACTCATTTTTGTTCTTGTCATGTCCATGCTTTGCATACAAATGTTCTCCAAGTCTCAAAATGCTTTTCTCCTCTCTGATGATGTTTGTGACTTCATCTTGGTGCATAGCATTTACCAGCTCCCAAACTTTTCTGCTAACACCATCTGGGACGGGCTGTGCGTAGGCACAGAGTGACTGGATCCGACTTTTGCCTGGCTTTGTTGTGCTGCATTTTCGTGAAAGCCTGCACCTGGACATGTGCCTCCATAATGATTGTCTTTTAAGCAAAGCCTCACAGTTTATGCA
Source organism: Centropristis striata (assembly GCF_030273125.1). Lineage (NCBI taxonomy): Eukaryota > Metazoa > Chordata > Actinopteri > Perciformes > Serranidae > Centropristis > Centropristis striata. The sequence continues at coordinate 39,060,933 of NC_081523.1, read as the reverse complement.
GTGCATGTAGTCACTTGCTTCCACTGGTTTCCCAGTTTGCTGACTTGGGATCAGTGTTCCACTACCAGCTTTTAGGACCTCGTTATTATGAGCACGGTTTCCTTTGTTTCTAATGAGGTCAAAATGCAATTTTCGTTCCTTTGAGTTCAAAGGAAAACTGATTGCTTTCGCTACAGCTGTTTCATTGCTGTGTTTGTGTATTAAGTGCCTCGCCATTTTATGGAAGTGCATGGGACAGTACAGACAATAATGTTTTTTACTGTAAACTCTGGCACCACCTTTCTTTTTTTGCAGCTTCATAACTGACACATTTCCCAGGTTTGGTTTGGTCTAAGAGTTTTCACTTTCTGCTCTCCTATTATCTTTATCTGCAGAAGTACTGGGCAATGTCTTTCTTCTATAAGTCCTCTGTGACGTCTTCTGTTTCTTCAGTTTCATCGATGGAACCTTGCTCGTAAGATCGTAAGATCCCTCTGAATTGCTTCCATGTGTTGAGGCTTTTGACGGAATATACTCATCACCACTGCTTTCAACGCAGCTCATAGAGGCTTCTGATCCATTAGACACCTTGGAGATCGATTCCAGGTCTTCTTTGGTAAGCTGGAAATGAAATATACAAGGCGCTTTTAGCTAAATTATCTGCAAGAAACATTAGCCAGGTATGAAAATTGTCTATGAGACCCCCTTAAAACTTGGGCAACTGAACCTGACAATCAACCTTTGTGTGCCATACAGGGTTAGAGTTAGGGTAAGGCTATGACATGCACTGTCAGAGTTGTGTTAACAGCTACAAGGTTAATAGAGGGCCATGGAGGTAAACTCCACTGACTATTTTATTTACCAAAGGATTATTTGGAATGAATGATAAAGGATTTGGCTGGCAATTTTCCAAATTTTTCTTCTTGTCAACAAATCTCGATGTGTTTTTAGTAGTTTTTGGACAACGGAGGTCTACGGCACAGAGGAATAAGATATATCAGGCTTTGGATACACACACAATACTTGTTAGTAGATCAGTTCATTGTTGGTTTGGATCCAAACATGAGATTTGTTGACAAGAAGAAAAATATAGAAAATTACCAGAATTATACTTTATGTTTATTTCTCTTGTAAAAGTTAAGTCCCGCTAGTTTTCATTATGCAAACTTACAAATATGCTGTCAGTTCTTCTCAGGGGTGGTACATCTGGGTCATCACCAACACCAGAGTGTGAACTTCCAGGGCTGCATGTTTCTGTGTTGCGCTCAGAATCTGGGCTTATTTCCTATGGGGGGAAAAAAATATGGGCTTAAATTTGTCTCATTAATACTTGTAAACACACAGGGGGTGATCTACAAATATTTTTGATTTGCACACGTGTTTTGCTATCCACAAATACAAATTTCTAATTTGTAACTTGTATTTTGGTTTTTACAAATACGAGTGTACTTGTAAATATATTGTGTTTTTGTAAATACACAATTTTCCATTTGTAAAAACAAAAAAGCCATTTGTAAAACTGAAAATTCTGCTTGTGAAGTGTGACTCAGCATTTGTGGATCACCAATCACACACACGCATCTCTTTCCTCACTTGCGTATTTTTGAGACGTTCTTGTCGCAGATCCACACAGATCCACAAGCAAGAAGCCCCTGGCTGCAGCCTGCAGATCGGGGCGGAGCTCAACGGACGTTGAGGTGGGTGGAGTCAAACGTTGAGCTGGGTGGAGTCAAATGTAGAGCTGGAGGAGTATGTTAGATTTACTCAACGGCACCACTTATTAATGACAGCGCGAAGCACCGTTCGGTTGTTATTACTGGCCGCATATAAACAAATAAGGAGCATATATATATTTATATTTTTGTTTGTAATGACTCAAGTAAAGAAATGAGGACTAGTAGTTTTATATGGAATGACTATTCAGCATTCACAAGTATAGTTAATTTTGACGGACATGACATAAGCAATGATAATGTTATAAAACAGCAGAGAGTTGTATGAAAGCAATTAATGCATGTCCAAAAGCATTTATAATTTGTTGTAAGGAGAAACTGCTGCTATGATGAGCACAAATGACTAAATGTTGAGGAGGTTGAACTAACTGTTGTGCAAATGTTAATATTGATGTGAGAAATGCACCAAATGACAAATAAGGGAGTTTGAAGCGCCATTAAAACTTTAAAAAGCTGTTGTCATTCCCATTTTCATCATGCCAAAATAGTTTGCATCCTTTTGAAGTCTAATGTCGAGTTTTTTTTGCCTTTAGTGAATTCTAGTAAAATATGGGTCATTGTTTATTTTGATAAATGTTAAAACTTTATCTATCCTAATTTATAATGCTATTATGATGTGTCATTTGTAACATTTTACTTGTACTAGAAAAATTCTGTCAGACACACTGACAAGGTGAATGTGCTTTGTACATCAGGTTATACCACTTACTTAAGAGATCAAAGACTGAGGTGACTTTAACATCATCTTTATTGATCTGAACACAATTAAAAATCAAAGATAACATATTTAAAAAATAACATAAATAACTGAATTAAAAATCACAGCAAAACCCCTCTATTAAACAACATAAACCAATAAATTCAAAAATCAAAGCAATACACAACACAGTACAGGCCTAGAAGCCCATGTAGATAAGTATCCAAAACATATGGAATACAATAATGACAAAGTATGAAAAAATATACTGTACATATGATGTAATACAGAATATATGATGGGTATTTAAATATAATACTTAAAAAATATTAATATAAATAATATTTATAAAATATTAAATATCGAGCCACATGCACACATTTACTTACAGTTACTTACAAGTGCATATCCATACAATTAAAAATATATATACAGACAATGGCCCTTTTAATATAATAATACAGAATATATTTTATATTATTTCATATTTGTTTATTATTATTTCATAATTAAACTGTCATGCATCAAGGAAGCAGGCAGTCCGCTGGTGTTGCTGCTTCTCACACTGCATCCTCTCATAGAGTCGTATGGAGCTTCACAACATGGACCAAATGTTTTCATCTACAAAATAAGATAGCATAAATGAAAAATCCAGTCATCACAAACCTTTTGGGCTGGCTAAATCATATTGAATCATTGTTGAATGAGGCCTGATCATTTCTGTATTATTGCTTCAATATGTGTATTCACTGATAGACAGACTGTAGCACAGGATTTAATACAGCCCCATATTCAGAAACATAACATATTCACCATATAGGTTATGATTCACCATATCAGATCTTTTAAACAATACTTTTACTATACTTTTACCATACTTTAGGCTGTTTATTTTGTTAGAGCCTAAATATCTCCTCATCTTTGTGTCTCACAGCAAACCTGTCTCCTACAAATTATGTTTGTATATTACTGTTTAATAATTAGCCTCAGTTGTGTGGTGATAAGGTAATCACTGCCTGGATTATGTTCAGAAACAACACTTTTTTGAGTGAACGAAACTGTAATTTATAGGAGACAGTAGACACCTGAGTACACACACCTGGGCTAACGTTACACACACTGAAGTTATCACACAGCATTATTAGCTGCTTTCTTAGCCTGCTCTAGTGATTTTATTAGCCCTTACTAACAGAGAAAAAGAGGATCGTGTAGATAAAGTATAAGCACTTACCATCAGTCGTCTCTTTAACTAGGTCACGTCTTCTCACGTCTCCTGCGGTAAACAGCAGCTAGCAGGCCCGCTGTTGTGAAGTTTGCGGCTCGACTTGTACTCCCGAGCTATCGCAGTCTCTTTAACATTGTCCTCGTTTAGATAACTACAGTCAGAGACATTGTCCTCCTTTAGATAACTACAGTCGGAGACATTGTCCTCCTTTAGATAACTACAGTCAGAGACATTGTCCTCGTTTAGTTAACTACAGTCAGAGACATTGTATGCTACCATCGGCTCATCCATGAGCGCAATATCTTCCTCCTCATCTTCCTCCAACTCACTCTCTCCGTCATTATCTTGGCTAACGTTAGCCGGACCGTTAGCGTCCTAGCTGGAGGTCCGGCTGTCTCTCTCTCCTCTCGTCTCCTCACCTCACCTGCGGGGAAATAGTCCATAATTAACTCCGTCCAGTTATCAACACATGTAGCACATCTGACTCTGATGAAATTGAAAACTTTTGCAATGATCTCCTCACATTAATCCTAATTAATCCTCCAATCTATTTAAGCCAGCGATCTTCACCACTATGTGAACCACGTCATCCAGCCTGTCTGTAAACAGCAGCACGTTATACTTATTTCGTTCCCACGAAAATAAGTATCTCGTGGCCACGAAATAGTAATTCGTGAAGAAATACTAATTCGTGGGAACGAAATAGTATTTCGTGGCCACAAATTTTTTTTTTTTCCCCCATGTCATCTCTGGGGCTCCGTAAAAAGTAATTCACCTTTTTTATGGCTTTTGCAGTTAATGCAGGAAAAAACAAAATAATACAGTGAATTTCTGGAAAACAACTCTTTTTACAGTGTATTTTAGCGAGGACGTGGTGGCTTTCTGACCAAGATATCTAAATTAAAATGTTTAAAAACAGTTGCTGCAACAGCTAATGGGACATAGTTGAGCTGGAAATTAATTTAACACTTTCATAAGATTTTAACAGTTTTTCACTGCAGGACATATTTGGACTTTATAGTAAATAAATAGCAGCAGAACAACAGACTAAACTGGTGATCTTTATTATAACGATGTTGGAAAGTTTGATTTAATGCAGGATGTGGTGAAAGTTCAACAGAAAGCAAAAGTAAAAAAAGATAACAGCATCGAGAAAGAACCTGCACTGAAAACCCCTCCAAACACACAAAAAAAGCCATCACAGCATATTTCTTTCTTTAAGAAGAAGTCCCTATAAAAGACCCTTGCTTGAGCAGTTACAAGCTGAGATAACACGACACAACTAACAGCAAGCCAGAGATCAATCGATCGACAGGAAGAGAGAAGGGAACCAGATCATGAGAGCCTGTGATCAGGTCTACCAACGGCAGTCCAGGAGGAAGAAACACCACCTGGTGTCATTTGAAGGACAACAAAACAAGGACAGTAAAACTGAATACTGAATACTGAAAAATGACTGTGTGGTGCATGATAAGAATGAAAACAATCTGTTGTTGGTATTGCTAAGGCAACTGGGACCAAGCTGAAGGGACCAAACGAGGCCTCATGTGATCCAGTGAAGCAGGCCTCTTGTAGGGTGGCAGCAAGCTGCGGGAGGAGCCACGCCCAAATGAAAAAAGATGAGTATGACGAAAAACACATTTCTGGAAAAAACTTTCTTTAAAGTGTATTTTAGTGATGATGTGGTGACTTTCTGACCTCAAGATAGCTGAATAAAAATGTTTAAAAACAGTTGCTGCAGCAACTTATGGGAAATAGTTGAGCTGGAAATTAATCTACCGCTTTTAGAAGATTTTAACAGTTTTTTACTGCAGGAAATATTCAGATGATATAGTGAATAGCAGCAGAACAGGCACAGAACAAACTGGTGTCCTTTATTATAACGATGTTTGAAAGTTTTTTTTATGCAGGATGTGGTGAAAAATCAACAGAAAGCAAAAGTAAAAAAAGATAACGGCATCAAGAAAGAACCTGCACTGAAAACCCCTCCAAACACAATAACGTTTAAAAAAAAAAAAAAGCCATCACAGCATATTTTCACTGTTGCAGCTGGTTGGGGTGGAGCTACTTTTAACTGCCACTTCCTGACAAGTTACAGTAAACAACCTTAACTTATTCTACAGATCAGTTCTTTAAAAAGACATATAATATACAGTAAAATATCTGTGGAATAACTAAAGGTTTTTTTTTTTGTTTTTTTTTACTTGATTATGATTGTAAGTCTTTTTTTTTAATGGCATTTGCAGTTAATGCAGGAAAAAACAAGAAAAACCCTGTAAAATATTACAGTAAATTTCTATAATTTTATCTTAAAACAGACTTTTTTTTCTTTATATGCACTCTGAGCTATTTGTATTTGTTTTACACGGTTTCCAGCTTCTGTAGCTGTATCAATGTATCATGTTTTATAAGCTTTTAACACTTTTTGTACATAAAATATGAATTTAGAAATCAACCTGTAACTGAATGAACATAGTGGAGTAAAAAGAACAACATTTCCCTCAAAACGTGAAGTTAAAATAATGTGTCAGTACATTTTTGCAGTAAATTTACCTCCACTATAAGCTCCTTTTAAAACTTAAATACTAATTTTGGTTATATCTCTATTTATGCTGGACTGAAGCAGTGAAAGTTTCATTATGACTTCCTGCTGAGCAGAAAGCAAAAGCAAAAGTGAACCAACTTCAGATAACAGAAAACCGGAGGAGGTTTAACAATGACAGATTTATTTCAGAGACGCACACAGATGGACAAAAACATATGAAAACAAATAATATTTGTTGTCCCGAGTGGAAGAGAGAAGCTGAATAGCTTCATATACAGTGATGATTAAACATGATGCATGTTCAATGGACACAAGTTCAGTTTAATCATTTTATCTGGTCAATATTATTCATGTTTGCTCATTAACTGGCCCTCGGGCAAAGCAAGCTGAGCATCTCTGCTGCAGATTCATAGTCTCACTTCAATCTCACAGCTTTACACCAACAAACAAACAAACAAACAAAAACACTAGAATAACTGCATCTGGAAACTGCAATTTATTCGAGAAAGAGGAGATTAAATTTACACACACACACACACACACACACACACAAATCATTTTATCTGATTAATATTATTGTTTGTTTATTAACTGGCCTCCGGTCTTTTTATTTACTTATTTTTTATTGTAAGTCTTTTTTTTTTAATGGCATTTGCAGTTAATGCAGGAAAAAACAAGAAAAACCCCGTAAAATATTACAGTAAATTTCTATAATTTTATCTTAAAACGGATTTTTTCTTTATATGCACTCTGAGCTATTTGTATTTGTTTTACACGGTTTCCAGCTTCTGTGGCTGTATCAATGTATCATGTTTTATAAGCTTTTAACACTTTTTGTACATAAAATATGAATTTAGAAATCAACCTGTAACTGAATGAACATAGTGGAGTAAAAAGAACAACATTTCCCTCAAAACGTGAAGTTAAAATAATGTGTCAGTACATTTTTGCAGTAAATTTACATTACATTACATTACATTCATAGCATTCTTGGTTCAATTTCAACAATGTTACAAACAAATAAACAAACAAAAACAGGTTACACAAAAACACTGTGTTGGAACATATTGACCATACATTATGTGTTGAGGACAATTTTCTTTCTGTCTTGATTTTTTTTTTTTGGAGGTCATTTCCCGTAAAGCCCCTTTTGTTCTGCAGCTGTAAATATGAAAGCTAGCTGCATACACAGCCATTTAGATGATGAGGCAGCAACTCGCCTCCAATAATCATAACAACCAGTACGACAAGCAACATCTCCAGATGCTCCCTTGTGAACTAGACCAAGAGTTCAACAGAAAGCAAAAGTTAAAAAAGAAACCCCCCAAACACAATTACAAAAAAACCCCATCACAGCATCATCTACTCTACCACTTACCAGCAAGTCACAGTAAACAACCTTAACCTTATTTTATAGATCATTTCTTTAAAAATACAGATAATATACAGATAATATATGTGTTTAAATAAAAACTGAAAATTATTGAATTTTACATTTAGCAATATCGTGTATTTATATGTATTTTTAATGTAATTTATAATTCATCGTCCACTTTACGGTTAATATTTGTAAAAAAAAAAGAAAAAAAGCAATTCACCATTTTTTTTTGGCATTTGCAGTTAATGCAGGAAAATACAGGAATAACCCTGTAAATAAACCAGTGAGTACACTATTAAAAGGAAATGTAGTTATACGATTCAATTACGGTTAAATTTCAACAATGTTACAAACAAATAAACAAACAAAAACAGTTTACACAAAAACACTGTGTTGGAATATATAGACCATACATTATGTGTTGATGACAATTTTCTTTCTGTCTTGATTTTTTTTTTTGGAGGTAATTTCCCGTAAAGCCCCTTTTGTTCTGCAGCTCTAAATATGAAAGCTAGCTGCATACTTTCACTTTCTTTGGCAGTTAACGTGACCCCCTCCCCCTGTACCCCTGTGCCCAGGCTTGTTTTTAATCTGTTCAGACTTTTGGTTTTTGTTTGCAGTCTTGTGTATAAAGCTCTGCTCCAGTGGCCTGCAGTTCAGCTGACTGCAGCAAACACAACCTCAGGTATGTGACTCATTGTTTTATTGTTTAAGCTTCACAATGCAAACAAAAATGTATGCATGCTTTATGGTAAAGTTGATATTTAACAATGTAAACCAAATGCTGCAGAATGTATCAATGATATATATTTTTCTAATTATTGGCTTATTTGATTTAGTACAGAATTGTGAAATGTTTTCCATCTTTTATTAACCCTCTGAATATATATATATATATATATATATATATATATATATATATATATATATATATATATATATTTATATATATATATATATATATATATGTATATATATATAAAAGGAATAATATAGAATTTATATATACAACACCACGAGTATCATGAATATTGGAAAAAAACCCTGGGTCTTTATAGAATTTTTGCTGCCATTTTAAATGACACATGTAGAATAAAGTGATATTTTTTTTTTTAAGATATTTTTTGGGCAATTGTAGCTTTTATTGACAGTACAGAGAGTGAAAGGGGGAGACAGAGGGGAAGACATGCGGGAAAAGGCTCCGAGCCGGATTCGAACCCGGGCCGCCCGCTCACGAGGACTGGGCCTCTGTGGTACGCGCTCTACCAGGTGTGCCACCGGGAACGCCCCATAAAGTGATTTTTTTAAAAACAAAGCATGCTTTTAAATCCCGGGTTGATGAGGTTCAGAACGATCTCTGAAGTCATTTAACACACACACACACATATATATATATATATATTTACATATCATTTTTTTTCCCACAGATCTTCTTGACTTGATACTTCAGAGCGATCGATCCTGAAGATGTCAGGTATCAATGGGCCCAGTGCCGGCATGGGAGTCCAATTCCCTGGTAAAGAAGGAGCCAAAGTCTCTGTTGGTCCGGTGACAGCCACGCTCGGCCTGTCAGCAGACACCGGCGTGGGCGTGGGTCCGTCAGGCGTTGAGGCAAAGGTTCTGGGAACAGGCGTCACCGTCGGTCGAGAGATCGGCTTTTCTGTGCTTGGCTCTGGATTCAAAATCAAGTTATGGTAGAGCTCTAAAGTCGACCATAAAAAAAGTTCTTTGTGTTTTGTGACTTCTATTTCAACAGTGAAACTGTAAAAGTCACTTGAGTTTTGCAAATTGAATGTTTAAATGAAACTTGCTGCAATGTATTTCCTATATCCTGTTCACTTTGTATTTGCTGCAGATTTAACATTTCAACTTGATAAGTGATGTCATGAGAAGAGACTTAAACCTGCATTGTTGCATTTCCTGCCAACAACTTCCTGTTGAAGCTACTGGCTTCTCTTCAATGTAAACATCATCTTCAGACATTAAACTTCTCTGACACTCGAGCAACGTTGACTTCTCTTTCTTTAAGATAGATAACTGACAGTGAACATGGAGAAAACAGTGAACACATCTGATTTTTGTTCTTTTAAGGCTTGTGGCACATTAAAAAATAAATCGACATCATGTTGTATGAGAATGACTTTTTCACACCAACTCTGAAATAAGGTTTTTCATAATATAGATGCCAGAAAATACTGCAAAAAGTGATGAAATTGATATATTGACTCACCTTATTTGCACCAATAGTGCCCTGATATCTGCCCTGCACCTTAAAGGAATACATAAAAAATGAAAATAAAAATTGATTTATCATAAAACTAGAGCCTGGAGGCTTTTACGTATGAAGCTGTAAGTGGCAGAAATCTCAGACAGAAAACTCTTTTAAAAAGGAAAGTTACTTTAACTTTAATTTTGAATGGTATGTTGGCACAGTTCAGGCTGTGACATTAAGAAACTTAATGCACAAAAACAAAAAAGTGGTGCAAAAAATAAAGTAAAAAGCATCTTTTTCATGTAAATATGTAATAAAGTATGCAAAAATAATGAATGAGAGGCAGGCGCTGTTTACATTTGGTCCTACAGCGTGCAAGTTCTCCTGTTTTTAAATTTTAAAAAAAGTGATTTATTTGTTTTTAACAGGGTCCTTCTTGTAAATTAAGCTCTTTTTACTATAGAGTAAACCATCCAACTGTATATAAAAATAGTTGAAATGTAACTATTTGAAAGAGAAAACTCTGCCCAACAAGTTGCTATAACTGTGATACTTTAGGTACATTTTGTTGTTCATGATATTTACTGAAGTGAAATCTTGAATCCAGAACTTGTAACAGAGTGTTGTTACAGTAAAATATATGAGGACTTCTTAAATAAAGAAAATAAAAACAAATAAAATGGCAACTGAGAGAACTTCTTTGCACAATAACAGAAAGTTATTGAATTTTACATTCAGCAACACTGTGTATTTATATTTTTTCATTTCTACATAGAATTCACTGTAATTTATCATTCATCGTCCATTTTACGGTTAATATTTGTAATAAACGTAATTCACCTTTTTTTATGGCATTTGCAGTTAATGCAGGAAAAAGTACATTTTACAATACAGTGAATTTCTGGAAAACAACTTTTTTTACAGTGTATGTGGTGACTTTCTGACCTCAAGTTATCTGAATGAAAATGTTTAAAAACAAGTTGCTGCAACAACTTATGGGACATAGTTGAGCTGGAAATTAATTTAACACTTTCATTAGATTTGAACAGTTCTTCACTGCAGGAAATATTTGGACTATATAGTAAATAGCAGCAGAACAGGCACAGTACAAACTGGTGTCCTTTATTACAACAATGCTTGAGGGTTGGTTGTATGCAGGATCTGGTGCAAGTTTCATTCTGAGTTCAACTTAAAGCAAAAGTAATAAAACCAGATAACAGCGTTGAGATAACATTTTATCAGCCTCTTAAAGCCTTTTAGATGATGAGGCAGCAACTCGCCTCCAATAATCATAACAACCAGTATGACAAGCAACATCTCCAGATGCTCCCTTGTGAACTAGACCAAGAGTTCAACAGAAAGCAAAAGTTAAAAAAGAAACCCCCCAAACACAATTACAAAAAAACCCCATCACAGCATCATCTACTCTACCACTTACCAGCAAGTCACAGTAAACAACCTTAACTTATTTTATAGATCATTTCTTTAAAAATACAGATAATATATGTGTTTAAATAAAAACAGAAAATTATTGAATTTTACATTTAGCAATATCGTGTATTTATATGTATTTTTAATTTTTTTTAAACATAAAATTAACTGTAATTTATAATTCATCGTCCACTTTACGGTTAATATTTGTAAAAAAAAAAACAAAAAACAATTCACCATTTTTTTTGGCATTTGCAGTTAATGCAGGAAAATACAGGAATAACCCTGTAAATAAACCAGTGAGTACACTATTAAAAGGAAATGTAGTTATACAATTTTGGAATTTAACGAGCAGATATACCTACAATGAGCATTTTACTCAACTCCTGGAACTGATTAGATCAATTTAAGCCCATAAAGGGAATGGAAACTGACAGACCTCTGTTTAATTAGAAATGAAATCACACAATACCAATGATGGTCCACTCATGACATGCTGTTAATGATTCTGATGTCCCAACTCCACAGTTCTCAACACTCAGTGCATTTACATGCACAGTTTAATTGAGCTATGCTTAAAATACGATTTTGGCGTCTAATCGGACTTCTCTCCTTGTCCCAGTTTACATGCAACTGAGAAAATTGAATAAGTGACGGTAACCAACATGTCCTCCTCCTCAACACTAGGTGGCGATATGCGGATTAATACGCCCCCCTTTACTGTTGGCCTTTTACGTCATAGTAAACACATGGAGAAAGGCAGGAATGGGCATTTTCCAACAACAACAACAACAAGATGGATAATCATACAGCTCTGTTTATGTCGTACGTAATGTACACGTTACTCGTAGCAGACCCGTCATCTTTCCAAAAATGAGCATTCCTCGGAGCTTCCATGTGGCTGTTCTCCTGTGATTGTATTCTTCTTCTGCGACCATATTCAAATCACATTATGTGGTTGTCTTAATCGGAGTTGGAGAGCTCCGACATTAGTTGGAATAACATGTTTACATGAACTTCAGTTGTCCAGTTGTAGTCGGATTCAGGCAATAATTTTTTTTTTTCAAGTTTCATGTAAACGTACTGAGTGTGGAAGGGGGGTTGGAAGTTATAAAAAGGTTGTTTTCTTGCATGCATCTAACACAGCATGAGATACTAATAGGCGTGTTTCGACTGAGTACTTTCTGAGTACTTTTTGGAAAGTGGCTGAGTGTTTTGGCTCCGCCCACTAGTTAGTTCCCCTCAATCAATAACCTTTATTTAACCAGGTGAAAAACTCATTGAGGGGGCGTCCCGGTGGCTCATACTGGTAGAGCGCTTACCATGTAGGCTGAGTCCTTCGAATCCGGCCTGAGCTCCCTTTGCCGCATGTCTTCCTCTCTATCACCCCCTTTCTATCTGTCACTATCAATAAAAAGCAAAAAATGCCAAAAAAAAAAAAACTCATTGAGATTAAAAACCTCTTTTCCAAGAGTGACCTCGGCCTCTGTTCCCATACAGGTACTTTTGTAGCGGCTAACCAACGTTGTTGTCCGAATGTGCCAACAGACCAACGCGGCAAGCAGTGTTGTCAACTTAGTGACTTTGTCGTTATATTTAGCGACTATTCAGACCCCTCTAACGACTCTTTCTTAAAAATGCGACTAGCGACAAATCTCGTGACTTTTTCTGGTCTCATTGGAGACTTTTGGAGACGTGTTCCTGCTCTTCTTAACGAGTAGCAGGAGTCGTCCCAAAACACTCACAAGCGGCCCAGTCCTCCGTAGCAGTGTCCCTCAGCTGCAGTCAGAGCAGTAGATGTTAACCCCTCAGCGTCCAGTCTGCAGCAGTCTGCAAATGAATCAAGGATGCGCAAAATAGCCACTCAGTAGCGGCTCCGAAAGTACCTACCTGAGGCAGGTACTTTCTGAGCCGCTACCTGAGCCACACCCATAGCGGCTCACTAGAGGGAAAAGTACCTAATGGAGACACGCCTATTGCCAACTACCTATGCTAACACAAAACGATTACTGGGTCCCGATAAAAGACCCTCGCTTGAGCAGTTACAAGCTGAGATAACATGACACAACTAACAGCAAGCCAGAGATCAATCGATCGACAGGAAGAGAGAAGGGAACCAGATCATGAGAGCCTGTGATCAGGTCTACCAACGGCAGTCCAGGAGGAAGAAACACCACCTGGTGTCATTTGAAGGACAACAAAACAAGGACAGTAAAACTGAATACTGAAAAATGACTGTGTGGTGCATGATAAGAATGAAAACAATCAGTTGTTGGTATTGCTAAGGCAACTGGGACCAAGCTGAAGGGACCAAACGAGGCCTCATGTGATCCAGTGAAGCAGGCCTCTTGTAGGGTGGCAGCAAGCTGCGGGAGGAGCCACGCCCAAATGAAAAAAGATGAGTATGACGAAAAACACATTTCTGGAAAAAACTTTCTTTAAAGTGTATTTTAGTGATGATGTGGTGACTTTCTGACCTCAAGATAGCTGAATAAAAATGTTTAAAAACAGTTGCTGCAGCAACTTATGGGACATAGTTGAGCTGGAAATTAATCTACCGCTTTTAGAAGATTTTAACAGTTTTTTACTGCAGGAAATATTCAGATTATATAGTGAATAGCAGCAGAACAGGCACAGAACAAACTGGTGTCCTTTATTATAACGATGTTTGAAAGTTTTTTTTATGCAGGATGTGGTGAAAAATCAACAGAAAGCAAAAGTAAAAAAAGATAACGGCATCAAGAAAGAACCTGCACTGAAAACCCCTCCAAACACAATAACGTTTAAAAAAAAAAAAGCCATCACAGCATATTTTCACTGTTGCAGCTGGTTGGGGTGGAGCTACTTTTAACTGCCACTTCCTGTCAAGTTACAGTAAACAACCTTAACTTATTTTACAGATCAGTTCTTTAAAAAGACATATAATATACAGTAAAATATCTGTGGAATAACTAAAGGTTTTTTTTTTGTTTTTTTTTACTTGATTATGATTGTAAGTCTTATATTAAAAGTAAAATATTACAGTAAATTTCTATAATTTTATCTTAAAACAGACTTTTTTTTCTTTATATGCACTCTGAGCTATTTGTATTTGTTTTACACGGTTTCCAGCTTCTGTAGCTGTATCAATGTATCATGTTTTATAAGCTTTTAACACTTTTTGTACATAAAATATGAATTTAGAAATCTATTTAGAAATATATATATATATATATATATACATATATATATATATATATATATATATATATATATATATATATATATATATATATATATATGTATATATATATAAAAGGAATAATATAGAATTTATATATACAACACCACGAGTATCATGAATATTGGAAAAAAACCCTGGGTCTTTATAGAATTTTTGCTGCCATTTTAAATGACACATGTAGAATAAAGTGATTTTTTTTTTTTTAAGATATTTTTGGGGCAATTGTAGCTTTTATTGACAGTACAGAGAGTGAAAGGGGGAGACAGAGGGGAAGACATGCGGGAAAAGGCTCCGAGCCGGATTCGAACCCGGGCCGCCCGCTCACGAGGACTGGGCCTCTGTGGTACGCGCTCTACCAGGTGTGCCACCGGGAACGCCCCATAAAGTGATTTTTTAAAAAACAAAGCATGCTTTTAAATCCCGGGTTGATGAGGTTCAGATCGATCTGTGAAGTAATTTAACACACACACACACACACACACACACACACACACACATATATATATATATATATTTATATATCATTTTTTTTCCCCACAGATCTTCTTGACTTGATACTTCAGAGCGATTGATCCTGAAGATGTCAGGTATCAATGGGCCCAGTGCCGGCATGGGAGTCCAATTCCCTGGTAAAGAAGGAGCCAAAGTCTCTGTTGGTCCGGCGACAGCCACGCTCGGCCTGTCAGCAGACACCGGCGTGGGCGTGGGTCCGTCAGGTGTTGAGGCAAAGGTTCTGGGAACAGGCGTCTCCATCGGTCGAGAGATCGGCTTTTCTGTGCTTGGCTCTGGATTCAAAATCAAGTTATGGTAGAGCTCTAAAGTCGACCATAAAAAAAGTTCTTTGTGTTTTGTGACTTCTATTTCAACAGTGAAACTGTAAAAGTCACTTGAGTTTTGCAAATTGAATGTTTAAATGAAACTTGCTGCAATGTATTTCCTTTATCCTGTTCACTTTGTATTTGCTGCAGATTTAACATTTCAACTTGATAAGTGATGTCATGAGAAGAGACTTAAACCTGCATTGTTGCATTTCCTGCCAACAACTTCCTGTTGAAGCTACTGGCTTCTCTTCAATGTAAACATCATCTTCAGACATTAAACTTCTCTGACACTCGAGCAACGTTGACTTCTCTTTCTTTAAGATAGATAACTGACAGTGAACATGGAGAAAACAGTGAACACATCTGATTTTTGTTCTTTTAAGGCTTGTGACACATTAAAAAATAAATCGACATCATGTTGTATGAGAATGACTTTTTCACACCAACTCTGAAATAAGGTTTTTCATAATATAGATGCCAGAAAATACTGCAAAAAGTGATGAAATTGATATATTGACTCACCTTATTTGCACTAATAGTGCCCTGATATCTGCCCTGCACCTTAAAGGAATACATAAAAAATGAAAATAAAAATTGATTTATCATAAAACTAGAGCCTGGAGGCTTTTACGTATGAAGCTGTTAGTGGCAGAAATCTCAGACAGAAAACTCTTTTAAAAAGGAAAGTTACTTTAACTTTAATTTTGAATGGTATGTTGGCACAGTTCAGGCTGTGACATTAAGAAACTTAATGCACAAAAACAAAAAAGTGGTGCAAAAAATAAAGTAAAAAGCATCTTTTTCATGTAAATATGTAATAAAGTATGCAAAAATAATGAATGAGAGGCAGGCGCTGTTTACATTTGGTCCTACAGCGTGCAAGTTCTCCTGTTTTTAAATTTTTAAAAAAGTGATTTATTTGTTTCTAACATGGTCCTTCTTGTCAATTAAGCTCTTTTTACTATAGAGTAAACCATATATATATATATATATATATATATATATATATATATATATATATATGTATATAAAAATAGTTGAAATGTAACTATTTGAAAGAGAAAACTCTGCCCAACAAGTTGCTATAACTGTGATACTTTAGGTACATTTTGTTGTTCATAATATTTACTGAAGTGAAATCTTGAATCCAGAACTTGTAACAGAGTGTTGTTACAGTAAAATATATGAGGACTTCTTGAAAAAATAAAATAAAAAACAAATAAAAATGGCAACTGAGAGAACTTCTTTGCAGCAGGGGAGCCATGTCATTATAGTTATAATTAATAATAACAATAAAAAGAAATAATGCAAATAAAATAAAATGAAAGGTTAGAGGTTGGAGTAGAATTTGTCCCGATGGTTGCTGGACGCTTCACATCTGGAGATCGGAGAAGACCTCTCAAATGTGGTAGACTGAAAAAACAAAAAACAAATATATATTTACTGAGGTGACCAGAACAGCAACTTTCCTCTCTTAAAACACAACCCCATGTGACGTTTATTCAGCAGCTTATGTCCTGATTAAGTTTCTTTTCGCCTCCGATTGGTCATTTAACATCGAGTCACAGCTTTATTTCTTCAAAATAAGGTATAAAATAGGAAAACTCTGCAAATGTTTTGGTGCTGTTGCTGTCTTTGAGTGTTCATAGTGTCCTCCAGTGTTTGTTTCTTTTGTGCAGTTTTTAACCGTGTTTCCTGACTGAACTGGGTTGTGTTGAGTGTTTAGTTTCTGTTTCTTGTTGCATAGACTGAACAAATCAATGACTTAGAATACTCTGATTGGGTGTTTGCTCACAGGGCTTGTTGTCTTGGTATGAGCTCCATTCAGATTGTTGTGTTAGTTTTTGTACATATAATCTCTAAAAAAAGATATCCGTATATGCAGAATATGTTCACAATGTGTCGGGAATGTTTCTGTAGAAGTAAGTACATTTACTCAAGTACTGTACGTAAGTACAATTTTTAGGTACTTTAACTTGAATATCTCCACATTTGTAACTTTACACTGCTACTTCATTACATTTAAGAGGCAAAAATGTAACTTTTTACTACTAACTACATTTAGCTGACAGCTTTACTTGTTTTTCACTTCGATATTTAACATAAAAACATGATCGATTTAAAGTGATTATGCATGTTTATAAATTAAACCACATACAAGTATAATATGTAGTTAAAATGAACCCCTGCATTAACAGGAGTAAAACTTATTACATAAAAAATTATAATCTAATATAGTATATTTCCAACTAAAATATACTATGAGTGGGTCCATTCTGCAGAACGAGAACTTTTACTTTTGATACTTGATACATTTTCTGATACTTTTGTTCTTTTACTTGAGTAAGTTTTGAATGCAGGACTTTTACTTGTAGTGGAGTAATTCTGCAGTGTTGTATTAGTACTTTTACTTAAGTAAGGGAACTGAGCACTTCTTCCACCACTGCTGTAGAATATAAAGAACAACAAGGCCCAGCTCCTCAAAGTTTTCTTAAAGGACGGTATGGCATCACTTTAGCCATGTGGACACTCGAGACGAGTAAAAAGAGTAAATCAAGCACAAAGGAGGACGGGACAAACAAACATTCACTGTGCAGCAGACTGGTGTTAAGTCACCTCCATGTTTCTGTCGTCTGACTGCCCTCTGGTGTTCAAACCTGGGAAGCACAGGGTAGAAAAAACACACTGGCTTGTTTCTGTAATGTGATGAATATTTACTGACAGTAAATGAGAGGTTGAAAGGTATCATTCCTTTAGTTTCTCTTACTTTATAATGGGATTTTCAAACTCTTTCCAGGAATCATTTTTGTTAGAGACATTTTTTGTGTTGATTACAAAATGATATTCTTAGAATTGACTTATTTATTGAGGTAATTTAAATATTTTCTTTTTGACTCATGAAACAATATGAATGGAACTACTACACTATTAAATATTGTAGCTATTGCTCATTTTATGACACTGATGAAAATCAGCTTGCAGTGTATGTAACTGTTGGGATAGAGAACAATGTTCCTCTGGTGACTTACTGACACAAATCTGTGAATATCTTTCCAACTTTACCGTTTTTGTTAGAGACATTTTTCCTGTTGATTACAAAATTATAGTCTCAGAATTGACTTATTTATTGAGGTAATGTAAATATTTTCTTTTTGACTCATGACATAATATGAAAGGAACATTCTTTTATTTCACTAAACATGGAGGAAATGTGTCTTCAGTCTTTGACCTCACGTTAGGATGACAATGTTTTGTTACTTATGGGAATAAATGAGTCAACTGTCTGGTGACTGCTGCATCAGGACTTGGATTGTTTTTAACGTGTGAGTCAAGCAGAGCCTTGTTGAGATGGCACAGTTAAAATGAAATTCAAAGAACCGTCCACAACTCTTTTTTTTAGAAAAGAAGAAAGTTATTTCTAGAAATCTTGTGGAAATGCATCATCATTACCTTGTCTTTAGATCATGTTAAACAGTTTTTTTTAAGACTGAGACATTACATTCAATAGGTCATATAATGTTGTTGAGAAAAGTGTTTCAGCTGTGCAGCGTTGAACCTTTAATGCTGTGAACTGCAGCTGCTGCTTCAGGGCCTCAGGGACAGTCTGCAGAGCTGCCAAGACAGAAACAGAAACATATTAACAGTGATCATTTATGTACAGTCGGTCATGTTTAGCATTCAATATTGTACAATATTTCTATAATTTAATTTATATGTGCAGTATTCTCTGTGCTATGTTCCATATCCAACTACTGACTCTGTCTACATTGTATATAATGTTCCTATAGTGTTTTTATTTTATTTTTGATTTAATTGTTAATACTTTTTATATTTCTAGTTGTTTATATTGGGAATTGTTAATACTTAATTGTATTTGCTTTATTGTTTATTTGCTAATACCTCTCTTATATTTGTAGTTTATACTGCTGTTTACTATTTATTGTTTTTTTGCCATCCGCTCGACTTTATTCTCGACATCTCGACTTTATTCTCGTAATTTCTACTCTTTCTAAAAATCCACTACTAAACCGAGTATTAGTGTCTGGCTTGCAGGGCTATCAGATTTGCTGGCACTGGAAAAACTCACCTTCACGTTAAAGGGTAAATACCAAATTTTTGACAGTATATGGAGGTCTTTTATGGTGTTCTTAGAGGGGAGGTAAGCATTGGAGGCATGTTATCCCTGTATGTAAACCATCGACAAATGAAATAACCATGTATTTATCATACGTCTGTTTGTTTGCTCTTTTTATTTTTATTTATTTGTAATGCTTTCCTCTAAAGGAGTAGACAGATTATTTTTTATCTTTGTTTTGGACTGTGCAAATTACTTATGCTACTGCCCTGTGATACTCACATCGACGATAAGCCTTATTGTGATTGTTTTGTTTTGCACCTGTATTATACAGTATCTTGTTGTAGTGTGATTATTCTGAAAATTAATAAACACACTTGTTTAAAAAAAAAAATGGCGCCTTGGGGTAACTTCTTTTCTTAGCTAAAGAAAAACGTAAGCTCACAGGCTAGCCCTACTTTCAAATTCAGTATCAAATGTTATATCCAAATCAAATCAAATCAAATCAATTTTATTTATATAGCCCAAAATCACAAATGCAGGCTGGTCCAAGGCAGGCCTCGGCCAGCCCTAACTATAGGCTTTGTCAAAGAGGAAAGTTTTAAGTTTACTCTTGAATAAAGAGAGGGTGTCTGCGTCCCGTACTGAGACTGGGAGATGATTCCACAAGAGAGGAGCTTGATAACTGAAGGCTCTGGCTCCCAGTCTAGTTTTAAGGACTTTAGGAACCACAAGTAACCTAGAATTTTGGGGGCGTAGTGCTCTAGAAGGGTAATATGACATTATGAGGTCTTTAAGATATGATGGTGCCTGACCATTTAGAGCTTTGTAAGTAAGAAGAAGGATTTTAAACTCAATTCTGGATTTTACAGGGAGCCAGTGCAGCGAAGCTAGAACAGGAGAAATATGATCTCTTTTCTTGGTTCTTGTTAGTACACGCAGCATTTTGGACTAACTGAAGAGTTTTAAGGGATTTATTGGAGGAGCCTGACAGTAAGGAATTACAGTAATCTAACCTTCAAGTAACAAAAGCATGAACTAATTTTTCTGCATCCTTTTGAGACAGGATGTGTCTAATTTTTGTAATATTACGTAGGTGAAAAAATGCAGTCCTTGAAGTTTGTTTTATATGGGAGTTAAATGACAGATCCTGATCAAAGATAACTCCGAGATTCGTTATGGTGGTATTGGAGGCCAGGGTAATGCCATCGATGCTAATTAAGTCTTTAGATAATGAGTTTCGGAGGTGTTCGGGTCCCAGGACAATCACTTCTGTTTTTTTCCGAGTTTAACATTAGGAAGTTGTGGACCATCCAGGTTTTTATGTCTTTAAGGCATGCATTTAGTTTGGCTAGCTGATCAGTTTCACCTGGCTTGATTGATATATATAACTGAGTGTCATCAGCAAAACAATGAAAGTTAATTGAATGTTTTCTAATTATATTACCTAGAGGGAGCATATAAAGGGTGAATAAAATTGGTCCAAGCACAGAACCCTGTGGAACACCGTGGTTAACATCAGTGCGCACGGAGGATTCGTTGTTCACATGAACAAACTGGAAACGGTCTAATAAGTACGATTTAAACCAGCCCAGTGCCGTTCCTCTAATGCCAATTACATGTTCCAGTCTCTGTAATAGGATACGATGGTCAATTGTATCAAATGCAGCACTCAGATCTAGTAAGACAAGGACAGAGACCAGTCCATTATCAAAAGAAATTAAAAGGTCATTTGTAATTTTTACCAATGCTGTTTCTGTGCTATGATGAGTTCTAAATCCTGACTGGAAGTCCTCATATAGACCATTGTGTTGAAGAAAATCACAAAGCTGATTTGCGACTGCTTTTTCCAGGATCTTAGAGAGGAAGGGGAGGTTAGATATTGGTCTATAGTTTGCTAAAACGCCAGGATCTAAATTAACCTTTTTGAGAAGAGGTTTAATTACAGCTACTTTAAATGATTGTGGCACATAGCCTGTTAATAATGGCAGGTTGATTGCATCTAAGAAAGAAGTACCCGTTAAAGGTAGAACCTCTTTAAGCAGCCTTGTTGGTATGGGATCTAGGTGACAGGTTGACGGTTAGATGAAGAAATCATTGAGGTTAGTTGTTGGAAAGTGATGGGAGCGAAGCGATCTAAATATTTATCAGGGTTTGTACCCGTTTCTAAGGCTCCAGGGTTTAAGGATGCCTCAGTACCAGTTAATGGAGGAGGTAGTGAATTTTATTTCTAATAGTTATAATTTTCTCATTGAAAAAGCTCATAAAATCATTACTAGTGAGGGCAATAGGAATACATGGTTCAATAGAGCTGTGACTCTCTGTCAGCCTGGCTACAGTGCTGAAAAGAAATCTTGGGTTGTTCTTATTTTTCTCAATTAATGACGAATAATAGGCTAATCTGGCTTTACGGAGGATTTTCTTATATGTTTTAAGACTGTCCTGCCAGGTTAAAAGAAATTCATCCAGCTTAGTTGAACGCCATTTCCTTTCGAGCTTTCGTGAAATTTGCTTCAGTTCACGGGTTTGAGAATTGTACCATGGAGTTAACTTTTTCTGAAGTTAACATAGTCCTCTATTATGTTGGAGCACGACAAAGAGTTAAAGACAGGTGGAATCACTTCCTTGAACTTAGCTACAGCACTGTCAGATAGACATCTAGTGTAGAAACTCTTGCTTATTAGCGAGTAGTCCAATAGCAGGACTTCAAAAGTTATTAAATAATGGTCTGATAACACAGGATTTTGTGGGAAAACTATTAAATGTGCAATTTCAATCCCATACGTCAACACAAGGTCGAGGGTGTGGTTAAAAGAGTGAGTGGCTTCATGAACTTTCTGATTAAAGCCAATCGATTCTAGTAAGGAGATAAAAGCAGTACTAAGGCTATCATTATCAACGTCAACATGAATATTAAAATCACCTACAATAATTACCTTATCTGTAATTAGTACTAGGCTTGATAAAAACTCAGAGAATTGTGAAAAAAATTCTGAATATGGACCGGGAGGCCGGTAAACTATGACGAATAGGATTGGCTGTTGGTTTTTCCAGGTTGGGTGTGAAAGACTGAGAACAAGGCTTTCAAATGAGTTATAGTTTAATTTAGGTTTTGGGGTAATTAGAAGGTTTGACTCATATATCGCTGCAACTCCTCCTCCTCGGCCTGTGCCACGAGGGATATGAGTATTAATATGACTAGGAGGAGTAGATTCATTTAGGCTGACATATTCTTCATCACGCAGCCAGGTTTCAGTTAGACAAAGTAAGTCAATATTGCAATCTGATATTAACTCATTTACTAATAAAGCTTTAGATGATAAGGATCTAATGTTTAAGAGTCCACATTTAATTATTTTGGGTTTTTGTTTATTTGCAGTTGAAGTTTCAATTTTTATTAGGTTATTTTGGGTAACTCCTCTTCTGTTAGTAGTTAAATAACTTAACTTTGGGAGGATGGGGGACAGACACAGTCTCTATGGGATTTTGGGTGGATGACTGCTCAAAAGGAAAGGCAGAGAAGTGTTTTACACTGCGACTCTGCCGCATTTTAAAAGCCAACAAAAGGAGTGAATCAAATTGTTATCAGCAAACTCCACTACATCTTTGAAAAACAGAGCCTAATTGTTATTTTGTGTTAAAGTGAATTGCTGGATAATCATTTGTTTTCCATGTATTCATGTCACACAAAAATATGCATCTAATTCAATTCAGGTTCAAGTCAAATTGTTAAAAAATCATTTTACTTACAAAAAAGGGGCTAAAAAATTTCACCACGCCAGGATGGGTGAAGGCAATCGGGTCGGCCGGCCCTGCCAATGAAGTGTCCCTTATTTATTTTTTGGGGAGTTGGCAACCCTAGCTAAAAGAAACTGATAAACAGTTGAAATGGTTAGCTAAAACTATCAGATAAACAGTTGAAATGGTTAGCTAAAACTATCAGATAAACAATTGAAATGGTTAGCTAAAACTAGCAGATAAACAATTGTAATGGTTAGCTAAAACTAGCAGATAAACAGTTGAAATGGTTAGCTAAAACTAGCAGATAAACAATTGAAATGGTTAGCTAAAACTATCAGATAAACAGTTGAAATGGTTAGCTAAAAGTAACGGAAAAACAGCTGAACTGATTCGCTTAAAATAACGGATAAGTTAAAATGATTAGCTAAAAGTAACAGATAAACGGTTAAAATTGTAACTTAATGGTTTAAATCTGAAATACGCTTCCTGCTACTTATGTCGTTTGTGAGTAAAATGGGCGGTTTTAGCAATGTTTGAAAGAAACTGATAACTTTAGTTACTACTCGCTTTGCAGATTCAAATAACAATAAATAAAGCGTGAGACTTTATTGAAGGAAACTCACATTCTAGCAGTATATTAAGTTTATTCACATTAGCACCTCATTTATGACCTGTAGTAAGTCATTTAATACGATAAGTGCAATACCAGTGAGGTATTAAACTGTCCTTGGCCTGGGGAAGCTACTAGCACTGTAAAACGATTAAAGGTGTCACTTCGAAGCAGCTGCGTCAGCTATGTTAGCTAGATAGCTAGCTAACATTTTCATATTTTTTCTGCTGCTTAGATAATACCAAAGAGCTGCTTTTGGAACACCAAAAAAACTAAAATCAGCCATTCTGGCTAATTTATTAACTTTAACCCATTTAATCACACCATATTTCTTAGTTATATGGCTCTAAAAATGTAATTAATGATGTATGAATGTATTTCAAGCAAATATTGAAACAATAAAGGGTCCCAATGAAATATGTGCAGAGTATATATATATGGCACCCTCACTTGAAGTGGCCCTCAGTACAACTACATGCATTTGAGCATGAAATCTTAAAAGTGCAGTGTAAAAATGCACAAAATTACTTCTTGCAATTAATGTTGGTCTGCCATTATTGTACTGGGGGGAAAAAAGAAATCGCAATAGGTGGTTATTTTTTATTTACTTCAAACCTTTTGTATTCCTATTTATACTGTTAAACATGCATTTGAGCATGAAATATGTGAAGTTACTGCACTGTAAACATATTTAAAATTACAGTTTCATCACATCTGGTTAAGTGCACGCTCCTATATGTGGCCCTGTGGTAGTGAACATGAAAAATTGTGGCCCTCTGCAGCATTTAAGTTGCCCATCCCTGGTGTAGTGGTTAGCACTCTTGCCTCACATCATGAGGAATTTGGTATTTGCATGTTCTCCCCTTGTCAGCGTGGGTTCTCACCGGAAGAACATGCACTTAGCTCTGTAGGTGTGAATGAGAGCGTGACTGTCTGGCTCCAGCCGCCCCCCCCCCCCTCGGTCAAGGATAATGAATGAAAATGAATGCATTTTGAACATAGATGCTTCTCCTTTCTGTTTTTTAAGCTATGGAGGCAAAGAGGAACCTCCATTGTAAAATGAGTGGACAGTAAAATTAGAAATCTTAAAATCAACATTATAGCTTTGCCACTTTTTATTGCAAGCTATAATTAAAGCAATGAATCCATCAGGGGCCGGGTCGCGGAGGCAGCAGACTAAGCAAAGTATTCCAGACGTCCCCCTCCCCAGCCATAACTTCCAGCTCCTCTTGGGGGCAAAGTGAGACACATTATCGATTGTATTCTGGTCGACCCAGGGGCCTTTTACCAGTTGAAAGTAATTTTTGGAGGCGAATAATACCAAAGTAGTCAGACTGTGTTACAAAGCCATTGATCGAGTGTTTTGAGAGCCATGTGTGGTTGGAACACATCATTGGTAACGTCCAACAGCTCCCATTTGAAACCCTCTGCTTCTTTTTGCCCTGAGTGACCTTAAACAGCCATCATCCTGCTCATCAGACAAAACAGTGTCTGCATAATTCATAATTTATCCTCATCAGGCCTATTCTTTATATTCTTATGTGGTGGGGTGGAGGGCAGAACGAGCATGGTGTGAAAAGCCTGAAAGGAAACACTGAATCTTTCATGATCTTTTGATGTGCCTTTGTGTTTGTGTGTGTGTGGGATGGCTCTCTTTGGTGCATTAATTGTAATTTTTTCTATTATATTTTCACAATGGTTATGCTAAAAGGCTTTGCTTCAAAGACGTGTGCCGAAGACGTTGAACAACAAAGGTAGGCCCACACCCATGACCCCCGGCTGTATAAAGTGGGTGCTAAAGGTGTATTCATGTTGATGTGTTATTGAGAAAGGTGACCTCATACAGCTTGTGTGTGTTTAGTGACACACAGTGACAGGAAGGGATTTTGGTGCGTGTATTTAATAAGTATTTTTTTCAATGCATTACTAATAAAGATAAATATGTTTAGACAAGGACTAACTAATCATATTTAAGGAGATGGGGTGGGAGTTTATAAGTTTTACTTCTCACACGTCATATATATCACTCATATATATATATATATATATATATATAATATATATATATATATATATATATATATTATGGCATGCCGTTCAGGAAATTAATCTTTGAATATATTGAATGAATTCCTGAATATATGGAATGAAACTTTGAATATATTGAATGAATTCTTGAATATATGGAATCAACCTTGAATATATGGAGTGAACCTTGAATATATGGAATGAAACTTTGAATATATTGAATGAATTCTCGAATATATGGAATGAACCTTGAATATATATAATGAAACTTGACTGACGTCATCAAGGCACTGCCATCTTGTATTTTGCTGCCGCAATAAGTGAGCATGAGTCCGTCTGGGAACCTTGTGGCAGCAACACTGACCAATGAGGACATTATCAACTTATTGTCAAGTGCTTGTATGGGCCACAATCCTCCCGATAGTACCCGTGCCCAATACAGTCCTCCTGACCAAAATTATTTCTATTTGCTAAATGCCAGAATTATGAGAGAAGGATTTTTTTAGACAATTTTTTATTACTTTCTTCAAAGTCAGAAGTTTACATACACTAACATTATTATGCCTTGAAACAATTTGGGAAAGCCCAGATGATGCTATCATGTCTTTGGAAGCTTCTGATAGGTTTATTGACAACATTTGAGTTAATTAGAGACACACCTGTGGATGTATTTTAAGGCACACCTGAAACACACTGCTTCTTTGTGTAACATCACGGGAAAGTCAAAAGAAATCAACCAAGATATCAGGAAGAGAATTGTGGACTTGCACAAGTCTGGTTCATCCTTGGGCGCAATTTCCAGATGCCTGAAGGTGCCACATTCATCTGTTCAAATAATTATACCCAAGTATAAACACCATGGGAATGTCCAGCCATCATACCACTCAGGAAGGAGACCGGCTCTGTGTCCTTTGGTCCAAAATGTGCATATCAACCCAAGAACAAAAGCAAAAGACCTTGTGAAGATGCTGGCTGAAGCTGGTAAAAGTGAGTCATTATCCAGAGTGAAACGAGTCCTGAGACATGGGCTGAAAGGCCACTCTGCCAGGAAGAAGCCATTACTCCAAAAGAAACATAAAACAGCCAGATTACAGTTTTGTCAGACCACAGGACATGTCTCCAAAAATTACGGTCTTTGTCCCTGTGTGCATTTGCAAACTGTAATCTGGCTTTTTTTTCATGATTTTGACTTTTTGACTTTTTTCTCGCGACTTCGACGTCTTTCTTGTTATTTTGACTTTTTCTTCGTGGCTTCAACTTTTTTTCTAATTTTGACTTTTTTTCTCTTGATTTCAACTTTTCTTATTATTTTGACTATTTTTTCGTGACTGACTTTTTTCATCTCATTTTGACCTTTTTTTCATGATTTTGACTTTTTTTTGTTCATTTTGACTTTTTTCTTGTGACTTCGACTGCTTTCTTATTTTGACAATTTGTGGCTTCAACTTTTTTTTCTCAGTTTTACTTTTTTCTTGTTGTTTTGACTATTTTCTCTGGTTCAAGAAAGAAAAGGTGTGAGGTCAATGTTGCCTCTAACATTGAATGGTTTCTGGCCCTGTGATGTTTCAGGTAAACCCTGGAGTCAGATAATGGATGGATGGATTCTGCTCAGCTCCCTCGGTTTAAACTACAGCTTTATTATTAATTTAGCATCTCACAATAAATGACAGACAGGTATTTATATGAAATGTATTTATTTCATATAAATGATTTAAGGAGATTATATGAAATGTTTCCATTAGGTTGGAGTATGAAAAGTGAACCAGTGATGAATATTTGTGGTCACTCTGAGCAGAGAATGGACAAAACTCCTAGATCATCTGTATGTCAAAGCCTGCTGGACTCTTTTATCACATGTATGTTTGTAAGTGTGTGCAAGAAAACTAAACGTGTATCTCTAAACTAAAAAGGTAAAAATCAGTTTAATAGGAAATAAACCTAATGTGGCTTCTTGAATTGCAGCTGCCTGAAGACACACAAAGCACAAAGTAGCAAATATTGATAAACTTAAAGAAACATGGACCCTTTCAATCCAGAAAAAGGAAAAAAGCTTAAATATTTACACGCACATGTTCAGTTCAAAGTAACTTAATACACTCTGAAAAACAACAACACAATCTGACAAAGTGAAAACAGACGTGGACATTAAATTGTGCATATGGAAAACAACCATTTTTTGTGACTTTAAGGTTGAGAAATATATGATTATGGTTCAAAATCCACACCAAAAATCATACAGTGAATATAGGCCTTGAATATTTTATACTGTTACATTGGAGTTTAATCAAATATAACTTTATGGAAATAATAACAGATGAGACCAGTAGATATGACCATGACTATAAATTGTGAACCTTGGCATTTTTGAGGTTTCTGTTCAACTTTTCCACGAGAAAACTTTAGATGTCTTCAGCTGCTGATTGGTTAGTCATGTATCTGTTATGATTTAAGATCATTTGTGGTGCTGCTTGCAAACAAACCACTCACACAGTAGAGAGGAAGAGAAGAGCAGTCCATCTGTTCATCTGGACACAAAATGTGTCCAAGCAAAGTGTCCAGGTTCCACTAGCCTCCAAAACACATCTATCATATTTGCACCACCTCAGTTCAGACAAGCTCGGTTGTGGTCATGTGTTGTTCATTGGAGGAGACAGACAGGGTCAGGCCAGCTTCCTGTCCAGGCTCTCGGATGCTGATGCTGGAAAAGTGGGGTTCCAAGATGGCCGACTCAGCTCGTGGTCAGATCAGATTTTGGTGGCGGCTCCAGACTCTCAGCCACTTCTCCCATCTCATCCAGCAGCTCTGTGAACGCCGGCCGCCTGAAGCACTCCACCTTAGGTTGGAGGAAAAGAGAGAGGCTCTTTAACTTAACGCAGGGATTCCCAAAGTGTGGTGCGTGGACCCCTGGGGGTGCGTGAGCTGCTGCTAGGGGGTGCGCGAGATGAAAAATGTAATGGCGGTCTGATAATTACACAATTACATTTTTTTCCCCCCACACAATGAAGACGTGTTATTAATTAATTAATAAATACAGGCTATTCAATTTTGTGTCATTTTTTGTTCATTTTTGCATCTATTTTGGTCATTTTGCATCTATTTTTTGTTTTTTTGGTCAATTTGTGTCTATTTTGATCATTTTGTGTCATCTTTGGTCATTTTTGCATCTATTTTTGGTTGTTTTGTGTCATTTTTACATGTATTTTTGGTCAATTTCAAAATGCACTTCATCTTATAATGAAGCGTTGAAGAAGTTATCTTCTTCCATTTCCTCTGAAAAGTGGAAACTTGCACATAACTTTATTGCATTATATTGAAACTGTGTTTCAGATGAATTCAAATATGAGAGCGCATTGTTGTGGTGGTGATTATTTTATTATATGTGTGTTCTGGACATTTGAGCATGATTAAACATGCCGCCTTTAATATGGCTATAAAAAAGCTTATTGCATTTTGTTTTTTTGAAGGTGTGGGGGATTGGGGGTGCGTCAACCTGGTGGGGACATAGAAGGGGGTGCACGGCTAAAAAAGTTTGGGAACCGCTGACTTAACCCATAAGAACCCAGACCCAGTAATCCTTAAAGGTAAATTATGGGGGATATACAACAGATCAAGTGGACCAGAACACATTTATGATGTTTTAAAAAAAACACTACACCTTAATGTCAAATCAAAGATCTGTGATGCGACATATATATGTTACATTGGGCGTTTATGGTATTTATGTTTATGATATTTTTTATTTTAAATGTATAAACTAGACACATTTTCTGCTTACAGAAACACAAATTGTCCCTTTTCTCTGCATCTCCACAACATATATCAAAAGTGTGACATTAATAGTGTTGTTTAACAACAAATTATTTTTCAGATTTCTTTTTAAGTAACAAAACAATAAATCAATATTAAATAAAACAAATAACCATTTGCCTTTTTGTTTTCATCTCCATCACATATATCATAATTGTGACTTTAGTAGTGCTGTTAGACAAGAAATTCCATTTCAGATTTGTTTTATGTAATAAATCAATAATAAATGAATATAAATAACACTGCCTCATTGGACGGCTTCTCAACAAGCTACTGTAACTGTAGAACACTGAAAAACAGACTTATGTACTTGAGAAAACATACATGAACATTACTAGAACATTTAAAATGTTTGTGACACCATGTCACCATGGGTTCTTATGGATTAAAGGATTAAAAGTGAGACACTATTATATTATAGTTACATTATTGACTTGTTATGATTGATTCATTAAAGCTTTAATCAGTGATTCTAATCCAATACAGAATATTTTGTGACGGTCTGCCAGTGTTGTGTGTGTGTGCTGTTGTACACAGTCCTGGCTCACAGTCAGGACGGGGGAGTGTGTGTGTGTGTGTGTGTGTGTGTGTCTGTGTAGGTAGGGGTGTATGAAGTGAAAGCGTGAGTGAGAGGGATAGAAGACAAAGGATCAACAAACTTTCTCCTGAATGGCTCACTCTTCATTTAATGTGTACATGGTGCTACTGTAAATACATCTTTTTTAAACACATCATGTGTGAAATCCTAATCTGTAAAAGAAGGTGCTACACTGACTGCAGTAGAGTTAAACAGTAGATAATTTCCCAATGAAATGTAGTGGAGTACAACTTGTATAAAGTTACAGTACAATTACCCCACAGAACACCTCAGCACTGCAGCAGGTTGCCCTCCATCCATCGCTGCTAATGTGTTCAAAACATGCAGATATTTGACAAAACACTCTTATAATGTCAGTCTTTTACTTTGAAACATTGTGGTATTTATGCCAAACATTCCTCCAAGACATTTCCAGTAAGTCACATAGTCAAAACAACCCAAGTGTATATTATTCGGTTCCCGGTGTCTTTAAGGACACTTTCTGTCACACCACGGTGAGGTGGTGTTTTATTTTGTGTTCTGGTCTTGTTATTTCCTGTTTTATTTTGAAATAGGAACTCTCCTCTATTTTCAGGTCACTTGCCCTTCCACTGGAGAGTTGCTGTGATCTTTAATGGATCCCAATGGATTCAGTGTGTTTGCATGCAGTTTAATCGAGCTATGATTAAAAATCGATTTTGGCGTCTAATCTGACTTCTGTCCTTGTCCCAGTTTACATGCAACAGAGAAAACTGAATAAGTGACGGGAACGTGTCCTCCTCCTCAACACTGGGTAGCGATATGCATCATTTCAGCGGGTTAATATGGCGCCCTTTCTGTTGACCTCAGTTTGACACTTTGTGCCATCGCTACTGGCTAATGTGACCGGCTAATGTGTGACTAGCTAATGCGACTGGCTAATGTGACTGGCTAACACGACCAGCCAACATGACCGGCTAATGTGCGACCGGCTAATGTGACCAGCTAACACGACCGGCTAACGCGACCGGCTAACGTGACTGACTTTCTTGGATGTTTTTGTTCCGGGGTCATATGCCAACGTGGGGGTCGGAGCATGCGTTTTCTTGTAATACATACCGGCGAAATTCCAATTCCAGTCGCATTATCTGGGTGTCTTAAGTCTTAGTCGGACTAACACGTTTACATGCACTTTAGTTGTCCAGATATAGTCAGATTAAGGCAATAATTATTTTTTTTCAAGTGTCATGTAAACATACTGAGTGTGTCTGTTTCTACTAAAGTGGTGAGAACTCTCCCAGTGTACATCCACACACCGTCATCTCTACCTGCTATTCATGTCTCATAGTTTGCTTCACTTGTCTCCCAACAATAACAGCAGTTTTTGATTTAACTTGACATTTTTTGTTCAACAAGACTAAATGCTGTGGCCTTGTTCTTGCATTACTATAGTATTTTAATATGCACCTACCATGCAACAGCTGGCTGCTAACTCCAGGAGCCGCTGAGGACAGTCACTCACCAGCTCCCTGAACGCGTCCACATCCAGCCCATAGTCCTGAAACACAGGGACACCAACAGTCACTGCAGCTCACCAAAGATGGAGGTGTCAGGTTCAACACGTCCATGTGACGTGCAGGAACTGCAACATCAAAAGTGTCTTTTTCACAGCTTGGGATGAGTTGATAACAATACATATTAACAGAACACTCATATGTGACACATAGGGTCCTCTGAGGTCCATTCAGGTTGGGCTCGTGCTGTTTTGTTTTACATGGCTTTGAGGGAACATTGCTCATTAATGTGCTGAGTTACCACCAGCTCTCCATCACAGTTTCACTGTAACAGTGTGTGGCAATGAGGCTCATTTGCACAGATAGGGGCTAATTTAGCTCCAAATGTTAGAAATGTTAACATTACCTCTTTTCAATATGTGCAAATAGCACAGGTGCACCAAGGAGCTGTTCACTTGGCAGAGCAGGTGGAGGTGCACTCCACCCTTTATGGGTGCTTCATTTGTGTGCGTTTAGTGGCCTCAAAAGCTGTGCAATCGTTTTGAGAATCGGCCCCCAAGTGTTTGTTTATTTTAGCTGGACATAAACTAAAATGATCATGACATTTTTACGTTTTTGTTTAACAACTGTATAGTCAGACATGAGTGTGGACCAGATAACTTGTTTACAATTATGACAAAGAATTCCTTGAAGGTTTAAAGGAACCTGGACAACTAGTAAAGTGATCACCTCCACAATCAATATCTACACATTATAATCAAACAAATAGTGTCATATCAAAAATAGAATGGCCATTACTCCCACAACGGAGTGATGGCTAATGGGGATCCTAATTAATTAATTAATTAATAAATAAATAAATAAATAAATAAATAAATAAATAAATAAATAAAAACCATACAATTATCCTCAGGTCATCAGTCAGTCTAGTAACTAAGCAACCAGTGATCTGACAGCTGAATGCTGCTGATGGAGCTCTACCTGGGTTCTGGGGAGGATCTCTGGGTCGGCGGGGATCCTGGCCAGGATTTCACACAGCACGATGCCAAAAGAGAAAACATCCACCTGGAACAAGTCAGATATAATGCAATAATTGAGGATGATGTCAAACAAATCTCAAACCTACACTGTTAGAACAAGACGCCCAATAATAGCCTACTGTGGATGGAAACTAAAGAAGAAACTGTGAGAAACAACTAAAATGTTCACATATATCTTCTGTTAACATTGCATAGATAATAATAAAATAACAGATATTATTTTAGGGAAGTTATAGTTAATTTACATTTGTGGTAAATATATAAATGGTAAATGGACTGCACTTATATAGCGTTTTACTTTACAGACTGCACTCATTCACCCATTCACCCACACATTCATACTGGTGGCAGAGGCTACCCTAAACGGTGCCACCTGCCACCATTGGGAATTCATCCACACACTGATGAATGCAGCATCGGGAGCAATTTGGGGTTCAGTATCTTGCTCAAGGATACTTCGACATGTAGGCTTCAACATGTATATGTGTATATATATATATATATATAAATAAAGGTATCCAATATGTACATGAATTATTGCACCCTAAAAGTTAGCAGCAGAGTCTGAATTATTGCACAGATGATTAATTGCACTTGGTTCTACTCTGCCGGTACTGGTGATCTTTACATAAATATGTTAAAAAGATAATCAGTACACTGAAAAAAGTGATTTTGACCCTTAGTAAATGTTACATATATTATTTAAGCATATTTTAATAGAAATGATGTGTTATTTAACTCCACTTATAAAATACATGTCTTTTCAACATATATTGTCAGAATTATGACGATCTTATTTTATTTAATTAAATGTAGCTCAAAAAAATTAAGTTCATCCTAATTTCAAATTTTTTTGTCAGTTTAGATACATCATGTGGTTCTCTGTCATGTATGACCGCTAGAAAATATTTAATTTGAATCAACTTAATAAAAAAAATTACAATTTAAACATTTTAATTGATTTAAAAGAGTACAATATATTTAAAAAACACAACAATTTATTTAAGTTAATTTAAAGTGGGTTTGATTGGACTTACTAAGAAAATTTGAGTAAAATGAACTCAAAATAATTGAGAAAGAATTACATAATATAATTTCTTATAAAGTCCAGTAAACATAATAAAAATATCTCGATTCAGATAAAATTATTTCATGCAACCACTTGTCATAATAAAATGATGTTCATTCAACAAAACATTTTTTTGAGTGTAGAGAATTGAGAATGTCAAATAGTCGCTATTTGCATCACCAAGATATATTTCAGATTAATGTAAATGTGACCTCCATGTTTGCAGCAAGTACCCAGCTGAAGCAGGAGAGTGTGAGAAGAGAGAGGACTCTGTGTGTTACCTTCCTGTCGTACGGCTCTCCTCGCAGCATCTCAGGAGCCATCCAGAAGGCGGAGCCCACCAGGGACAGCTTCCTGCCCGGGTCTTTGACCGGCAGCTCCACCACCTCCCTGGCCAGGCCGAAGTCAGTCACCAGGGCCTCCCGACCCCGAGACGTCACCCGGATCAGACAGTTCTGGAGAAACACAAACAGGATAAACAGAGGAATCAATCAATCAATCAGACTTTATTTGTAGAGCACTTTTCATACAAGCGAGATGCAACACAAAGGGCTCTACATAAAAAAGAAAGGAGAAATTTATGATCATAAAAAGATAACAAAACATAGAAACAAACACCCTCCACCCCACCCACCTTCATCCCTCCATCCTATTAAAAACACAAACTGAAGCACTGAGGAAGCTCCATCTCAACATGGAGCAGTGAGGAAACACTGGAGGCAGCTTAGAAATTAATTAGGTAAAGGATAAAGTAAGAAAAAATAATATAAAATAAGATAAAAAGATATATATAATAATAATAAAAATATATATATAATATAATATATATATATATATATATATAATAAAATAAATATAATAAAATAAAAAGCTAGATAAAAAAAGATAAAAGTGAGAGAAAGATAACTTAAAATAAAATAAGATAAAAAGATATATATAATAATAATAATAATAATAATAATAAATAATAATAATAAAAATTATGTATATATATATATATATATAATAAAATAAATATAATAAAATAAAAAGCTAGATAAAAAAAGATAAAACAATAAATAAATAATTAAGATAACTAGAGCATGATAAAATATATATAGAGAGATAGACTAATAAATAGTAGCAAATAAATAAATAAAAGAGAAGATGTAATAACGCTAAGATGCATGAGCAGAAAAATCTCTAAAAATGGTTCAGGTAAAAGCCAAGTTAAAAAGATAAGTCTTAAGTTTGCTCTTAAAAATATGAACAGTCTCTGAGGCCCTCAGGTCTTCAGGAGGCTGGTCCACAAACGTGGACACTTCACTGTGGGTTTTAGTTCTAACTTTTGGTTTTATTAAAAGGCTCCCAGAAGACCTGAGGGTCCTGGAGGGTTCAGAGGATAAAAGTAAATCAGATAAATAGTCTGGACTAAGACCAGTAAGAGATTTATAAACCAGTAAAAGAACCTTAACCCATAAGAACCCAGACCCAGTAATCTTTAAAGGAAAATTATGGGGAATATACAACAGACCAAGTGCACCACATAGAACACATTTATGATGTTTAAAAAAAAAAAAAAAATACTAGCCTTAAATGTCATATATCTTTGATCTGGCATATATGTCACATTGGGCGTTTATGAAATTTATGTTTATGATATTAATGAATAAACTAGACACCTTTTCTGCTTACTGTGATATCTGTACAGCACTTTGGTCAAGTCCGGTTGTTTTAAATGTGCTCTATAAATAAAGTTTGACTTGGCTTGACTTACAAAAACACAAATTTGCCTTTTTCTTCGCATCTCCACAACATATATAAAAATTGTGACATTAATAGTGTTGTTAGACTATAAATTCCATGTCAGATTTGTTTTAAGTAAAAAAATAATAAATCAATAATGAATTAATATAAATAACACTGCCTCATTGGACGGCTTCTCAATAAGCTACTGTTGCTGTAGAACACTAAAAAACACACACTTATGTACTTGAAAAAACATACATGAACATTAATAGAACATTTAAAATGTTTGTGACACCATGTCACCGTGGGTTCTTATGGGTGAAAACACAGGTTCACACAACTGCACTGGTGTGTCTTGCCAACAGGGGGCAGTGTAAGGTTAATATCTGAAAGAGCAGGCAGCAGCAGCAACATGCCCTTTCATCAGCAACTTGATTTTAAATGGTCAGCATGTGTTCCTGCATGTAAAAGCATCCAGCTGTTGGTGATTCTGCTCACTTATCAACAGACCATCTGCATGTTTGTGTGCTGGTGAGTGCACAAAACATTCAGTGTGTGTGTGATAAAAAAAATACAAATGTAAAAAATGTATTTTAAAATGTATTTGTGTGTCTGCATCAAGGTTATAATAGTTTGGGATTTTTCATTAGTTCATGTTGTGATTTTTTGTTTTCAAATTCAGTTAATTTTAATTAGTTTTTAGAGTGAGTTTGCTAGTTTTAATTCGTTTTTATTTTTTGGAAAATGCTTAGTTTTAGTTTAGTTTTTATAAGTTTTAGTTTTTTTGTAATGGGGTATTTGTTGGGTGCCAGATTCAATAAGGTCACAATAAATGTTTCCTTTATTTCCTTTGTCTGATCCATCTCAGCCCCAATAAGTTTATTAAGTCATAAAACCAGATAGATGAAATAGATTTCATATCAACCAAAAAGGTTTACGGATGAAAAAAGTTGATAAAGACGAAAACGAAGGACATTTTCACTACAATTTTTATTAGTTTTAGTTAGTTTTGTAACCACACAATACAGTTTCAGTTAGTTATCGTTTTTTTAAAAACTCTAGTTTTTATTTTTATTGCAGTTCACAAAAATGTTTTTTCAATTCTAGTTTTCGTTATTTTGTTAGTTTTCTTTAACTAAAATAACCATGGTCTGCATGGATGTAATTTGTTTGTGTGTGTGTGTGTGTGTGTGTGTGTTCTTGTACTTCCTACATAGTGAGGACCAGAACATGTTTTTAACCAACAGAGTGAGGACATTTTTGCAAAGTGAGGACATTTAAACCGGTCCTCACTTCTTTAAAGGCTTTTTTTTTAGATTTCAGACTTTGTTAAGGGTTAAAGGTTACATGATAATGATAATTAACTGAAACTGTATTGTGTGGTTACAAAACTAACTAAAATTATAATGAAAATGTCCTTCATTTTCGTCTTTGTCAACTTTTTTCATACATAATGAAGATGGATCAGACAAAGGAAATAAAGGCAACATTTACTGTGACCTCTTTTAATCTCCCACCCAACAAATACCCCATTACAAAAAACTAAAACTAATAAAAACTAAACTAAAATTAAGCATTTCACAAAAATAAATACTAATCTAAAACTAGCAAACTCACTCTAAAAACTCATTAAAACTAACTGAAATTAAAAATAAAAATAAAACTAATGAAAAGTCCAAAACTATTATAACCTTGCAAGAGAATTCACGATTACAATAAGGGTCCTCACAAGGATAGAAGTACAAGAATGTGTGTGTGTGTGTGTGTGTGTGTGTGTGTGTGTTCTTGTACTTCCTACATAGTGAGGACCGGAACACGTTTTTAACCAACAGAGTGAGGACATTTTTGCAAAGTGAGGACATTTCAGCCGGTCCTCACTTCTTTAAAGGCTTTTTTGAGATTTTTACTTTGTTTTAAGGGTTAAAGGTAACATGATAATGATAATTAACTGAAATTTTCGTCTTTGTCAACTTTTTTCATACGTAATGAAGATGGATAAGACAAAGGAAATAAAGGCTAAATTCACTGTGACCTCTTTTAATCTCCCACCCAACAGATACTCCATTACAAAAAACTAAAACTAATAAAAACTAAACTAAAACCAGCAACTCACTCTAAAAACTCATTAAAACTAACTGGATTTGAAAACAAAAATTCACAACAATATGAAACTAAAACTAATGAAAAATCCAAAACTATTTCAACCTTGCAAGGGAATTCACTATTACAATGAGGGTCCTCACAAAGATAGATGTACAAGAATGTGTGTGTGTGTGTGTGTGTGTGTGTGTTCTTGTACTTCCTACATAGTGAGGACCAGAACATGTTTTTGTGTGTGTGTGTGTGTGTGTGTGTGTGTGTGTGTGTGTGTGTGTGTGTGTGTGTGTGTGTGTGTGTGTGTAAGTGACGTCTAAGCATCTGGCTCACATTGCAGCAGAACCCTTTTCCATACAGTAGCCTGTCATTATGAGGCTCTCTGGGAAAAACTTCAGTCCCACACTTGAAGTCTAAATTTATCCCCGTTAGCCCTCTCTGCCAGGGAAGGCATCGGTTTGTGGAACAAAAATGGAGAGTGTTAGCAGATACAGAGAGGAAGGCGCTAATTAAAGGGGGCCTCAACTTTTCCAGGAGCTTAAACTCTGATTCGAGTTCACTTGCAGAGTAACTGTGGCGTATCCACAATGACTGCGTTTGTTCAGGGGGCTTTGGGATTTAATTTGCCTTTTGGATGTCCTCACATGTTGGCACCAGGAGCTTCACATGTCCAGACACCTGATTTAAAACCCAGTGAAACTTTGTGTTATAAATTCCCTTTGTGACCAGCAAATACACCCTATTAATCTGTTAATTTCATTATATTCACTGCAAAAAAAGAAAAGTTGGGTGAACTCAAAATTTCAAGGCAACAAACTTTGATAAAATTTTAAGTTGGACAATTAAACTAAATATTTTAAGTTGTTTTTGAGTTTGCACTCTGATTTTCTCTGTCAGCTAATGTTGTGACCACCATTTTGAGTTAGCATTGATACGCTAATGGCTACTCTTGTAGCTGTAACAAGCAGCGCCGCTAGCATCAGTTAGCCGCTAGCATCAGCTAGCCGCTAGCTTTCGCTAATAATCTTTGTTGAATTTCCCAACAAAGAAATAAGAGTTATCAGAACTATTGTCCCTTGTTTTGAACCCCAACTTAAAGATATAAGTAACAACAACTCACCAACTTGTTTTTGAGCAGACAACTGGCTTCCTTTGTTGTGCTAACTTACATTATTGCCCTAAATGTCAATAATTTATATTTCCAAGTTTTACCAACTTAAATCACTGTTTTAGGCCAAAAAATACAAGTTGGCTTTTTTGCAGTGTTGGTATTGTTGATTTAAACGGGTTAATAATTATATTTAGGCACTTTTTAGTTCAGTCTATTTGATTCGGGCAGTTTTGACAGCAGCCATGTTTAATGTTCAGATGATTGTGTCATTACAGTTTGTCTCTGTGGCTTTGGTGCATTTCTCACATCAATATTAACATTTGCACAACATTTAGTTCAACTTCTGCAACATTTAGTCATTTGTGCTCATCATAGTAGCAGTTTCTCCTTACAACACATTACAAATGCTTTTGGACAGTCACCAAGTGATTTCATACAACTCTCTGCTGTTTTATAACATCATTTGCTTATGTCATGTCAGTCAGACTTAACTATACTTGTGAATGCTGAATAGTCATTCCATATTAAACTAATAGTCCTCATTTCATTGCTTGAGTCATTACATACAAAAATATTGAGCTAGTTGTCAAAATATGTCAAGCTAATTTTTATACATTTTTTTAAATCTATATTTTTTTACTGAAAATGTCTCCAGAATTGAATAATTTCTCTGAGGTGAAGCTCAGCGTTCTCTGATGAGAAGGCTGTGTGAAGCATTAGTTGAACCAATGATAAGTCACTTCTCTACAATCACTCAGAGCTGAATCCATAAACCAGAAACACTTTACAACATATATGAACCAGCAGGACATAGTGAGGACCATTTCTACAACACTGAGACTCTGGACTGTCACAGCTCCACCCAAAGGGACGCCATGTTTGTTGGAAATAAGGCTGATTGTTCCTTTGCATAATGCTTTGCATAATGTGAAAAGTGCTGACACCATGTTTATGAACAAGATAGTCAAATGTCTCTGTCATGTTTTCATTATGACACTTTACTCTGGAAATGTTTTCAATGCTAAAAAGTCAGATCTTGGTGACGCTACCTGAAAATGCTCCAGACAGACTATATACTATTTACACAGCCATTAGAAAACTACAGTAAAGTTACACATTACTGTATTTAGTGAGGTAACTGAGTACAACACACTGAATATGTAGGATTCATATTTTTACTGCATATGCTCTTTGCAATCCCAATTTAACATGCATGTTGTCGGTGACCCCCGCTCACTGAACAGAATCTCACACGCACAGTTCAGATCACCCAAAAAAGAAACAAAATGACCAAAAAAAGGAAACAAAATGACCAAAAAAGACACAAATTGATCAAAAAAGCTACAAAATGACCAGAAGAGACACAAAATGACCAGAAAAGACACAAAATGACCAAAAAAGACACAAAATGACCAAAAAAGACGCAAAATTACCAAAAAAAGGAAACAAAATGACCAAAAAAGACACAAATTGACCACAAAATAATCAAAAAAGACACAAAATGACAAAAAAAACCCACATTAAATGACCAAAAAGACTAAAACACATAAACACATGAACACTTTAACACAGTGGAGACAGAGCTGACTTCCAAAATGATTTGGCGACCCCCAGAAATCATCTCGAGACCCCAATTGGGAATAACCCCCAAGGTTGAGAACAGCTGGTTTATCAAACCAGTGAAGAAAACAGAACGACAGAGAAATATGAAATGTGGTTCTAAGGAGAATGACCAGGTGAAAGTGCTTTGTCGTGAGTTTCAGCTCAGTGTGCTTCTCTGTTCTGGTTCACTGTCAGAGCTCTGATGGTGAAGCAAGATTAGTCATTCAATTATCACCCGTCACCACGGACACCAACATTATGGATGGATCGGGCCGGTTTCTGCGACCAGAGCGTGACGTAAACCAGCTATGACCTTCGTGTCAATAAAGCGAACAGGGACAGAGCCAAATGAGTCGCCTCGGGGTGACGTATGTGCTGAGAGGCCCCCTTTCTCACACAAATCAACAAATGTGTGGAGCAACAGCAACAGCAACTATCTATTAACATGACAATAGAGAGAATGTCATGTTGCCTCGTCTCTCTGCAGTACAGACTGTTTCCTCTGAGGAGCCTGGCAACCAGGACACACACACACACACACAATAAGTAAATACCCAGATTAAGTTAACAATGCTGTCAAAAAGTCTCAAAGGAGTTCATAACTCATGTCAAGAGCCTGCCTTTTGCCTGACTCCCAGTTTTTATCAAATAATTAATTAATTTTTATTCTTTCACTCTCTTATGGCTGCCGTCCTAGTCTTCACAATGCCCATGTTCTTATTGTTGGGACTCTTTTTTTAAAATTTCCTTTTTTTTTATGCCAGAGGTCCAGAATGTTGGTGTCATGTCCTTAAGGATTTACACAGAGTAGTTTGAGTATTTTTTTTTTGTTGTCTTTTTTTCTTTTTTTAAATTATTTGGTTTATATTATTATTATTATTATTATTATTATTATTATTATTATTATTATTATTATTATATTATATTTGTTTTCCTTTGATGTTCTGTCTGCCTGTCTGAAACGTGAGTGTTTAAGTGGATGTGTCTGTGGGGATGCCACCTGGATGGGGGGGGTTTCACAACTTTTGTAAAAAATGCTTAACCAATGATGTCAATGTTTTCAATATGAAAAAATAATAAATAAAGTAAAAAAAAATTGAAAAAAAGTCTCAAAGGAGTATAAATATGTCACTTCATTTAAATTTAATATATTTTTTTTGTTCAATGAAATTTTATTCAAATTATTTATTATTCAGTGTCTTTGGAAAATGCAATTTAAAGCATTGGGGCAAGATAAAAATGAGCAAGCTAAGAAGAGCTAGGGGGGTAGAGCTGTACAGCACACACAAGCAGGAAAATAAGAAAATATATATGGGTAATTTTATCACATTTATTTAGCAAGCTAAATAGTTTTCACTCAGCTGCCTCTGATCACTTATCAAGCCACTATAAAAACTCCAGCCTCTCAAACAATCATCGCAGATTGTTCTTTGCTACTTGATGCCAGACTTTCCAGCACCTCAGACTGATTTCCCGTTGCCGACCCTGCCTGCCTCTGATCTACCATCTCGCCTGACTCAGGTAAACTCACTAGTTTCTGTTCCTGACTTGGAGATGTTCTGCCTGTTGTATCAGCTGCTCTGCCAGAGACTTTGAGAGACTTTTCTCTTATATTCAAACTGTAACGTGTGTGGAAGTAAATCTGTGTCATCAGAGTTTGAAATAAAAAAGATGTTGAATTTCTAGCACTGAATATTATGTATCTGAATGTTTTTCAATGTTAAAAATTCAACCGCTGAATTTCAACCAACAATTTCAATTCAACCGTTGAATTTTTTGTGGTTAAATTTTTTGCGGTTTAATTTTTTGAGCTTGAATTTTTTGCACTTACATTTTTTGCGGTTTAATTTTTTGAGGTTGAATTTTTAACGTTTTAATTTCAATACATAAATGCATAAATATTCAGAAATTTAACGTCTTTTTATTTCAAACTCCGATGACACAGATTTACTTCCATAAACGTGTACATATCACTTGCACTGTCCTGTACCTGCTGAGCTTTTTTCATTAAAAGTTATTACCATCTGTCCCTGGTATCCTGTGTGCTGCATTTGGGTCCTTACACAACCTGTTACAAAATGAATATATTTGGACCATCAGGTTGAATGCACTTATTGTAAGTCGCTTTGGACAAAAGCGTCTGCTAAATGACATGTAATGTAATTTAAAATCTTTATGATACCAAATATCAAATGGTAATGCGAATAGAACAAGACAGCAGTGACAAACCTCGATCCACACAGTCAGTGGGTAGATAGAGAGTTTCAGCTAATGTTTATCTGTCCAGTCAGAACTTTACTGGTTCTGGTTCACTGTCAGCACTCTCATAGCATTATTTCAAACTACTGTTCTAGTGTTCTAGACCAAGAACGGCAACTCCAAATACTCAGGGACAACGTAGCATTCCACGAAAAAGCAGGAAGAAATGGTTTCATTATCAAAAACAGTCATATGTTCCTGAACTTGAGACTTAATCATTTATGACGTAATTCATTTATGTTGTTTTGTTTTGTATCTTTTTGCGTTTTTATAAAAAGTCATCTTTAGATATTGTTACTTGTGTAATAAGATATGTATATGAGTTTTTATAAATCATTCATTGTGCTGATGCTTGAGGTTTAGCACACACACACACACACACACACACACACACACACACACACACACAGAATATCTCTACTTTTTAGGTAGAGAGGGGATGCAGGATCTCCGGTATCACTCACTTCTCCTCGTTACCTCAGAGCTCTTCATGTATAATCCATTAACAGCAGCTGGAATCTTGCAAAGTTGCACTTGCACATTTCAGGCGTTTTTTTTTGCTTGATTTTTTCAGAACTGAGGTGAGAAAGAGATGGGGGATAACATGCAACAAAGGTTCATTGTTGGCCCCTGAACCTCCAGGCCACTAAAGTTACAAATCTTTAAATGTTTATGTAGAGACTCTAATGGTACACTGAAATAGTCTGAATCTGTCCCAGTAGTCTTGTATTTTGCATTGGAGCTATGGGGGACAAGTATCAGCGACAGGTTGTCCTCTGTGCTGCTGACGGATTAGATGAAACTTTAATGATCTCTGCCAGGACGCTAGCCTGCAGCAG
The DNA here is from genome assembly GCF_030273125.1 of Centropristis striata. Classification (NCBI taxonomy): domain Eukaryota; kingdom Metazoa; phylum Chordata; class Actinopteri; order Perciformes; family Serranidae; genus Centropristis; species Centropristis striata. The sequence goes on along the minus strand of NC_081523.1, from coordinate 39,017,616 downwards.
CAGCTTAAAGCCAGAACAGGACTGAGTGGGACAGAGACTGAGGGTCTTACCTTGGAGTTGAGGTCTCTGTGGTAAATGTTCTTGTAATGCAGGTAGATCATTCCTCTGCTAATATCGCAGGCCAGCTCCACCTTCTCTCTCCAGCACAGGTCAACATCTTTCCTGGCCAGGAGCTCCTCCAGACAGCCACCGTTCACATACTGAAACACACGTTGGGTTCATGTTATTAATGTGGTTGTATTTTCACTCGCATTTTTGTGAATCCCTGCTCTGCTAATGTTGGCTAATGCTGGTCATACTAATTAAGCTAACGTATGTATGAGCGATTGAGGCTCTGCAGTGTTAGCTGCGCTATAAGTAGAACCAATGCATTATCATAAACATTTGTTTCAATTCACCATTGGCCCCAAATCCCGCCTCCCCTCTTCCCAGGACCTCTCACTGAACATCGATGGACACACAGTTACCCCGTCACCCTGGATCCAACTCTCTCCTTCAAATCACACATCAAGAACATCACCAAAACATCCTTCTTCCACCTCCGCAACATTGCACGCCTTCGTCCAATCCTGCCGAAACACTAATTCATGCTTTCATAACCTCCAGACCGGACTATTGCAGCAGCATTCTCTACAGCCTCCGCTCCACCAACCTTCAAAAACTACAATCTGTCCAAAACTCAGCTGCCTGATTGCTCACCCACTCCCGCTCCAGGGAACACATCACACCCATCCTTCAGCACCTTCACTGGCTCCCTATCCAGCACCGAATCCACTTCAAGATCCTGCTCATCACCTACAAAGCCCTCAATAACCTGCACCCCCATACGTCAAAGATCTCCTCCAACGTCACTCCCCCACCTGCAACCTCAGATCTTCAGACGCCAACCTACTGACCCCCATCACCAGGACCAAGCCATTGGAGGGCCAAAAAGTTCTGCTGAAAGCCAGTAAGTGGTGCTGAGAAATGGAGAAAGAAGCATAGCAATTCGATGGACGATGGATTAGAATGTACTAACCTTCTCTACACAGGACTTGAGCTGCTAGACCTCAAAGGGGAATCAGAAGATGTCCCTTAAAGAACAGTCGTTGGATGGTCTCTTCAAGGCTAGGCCTGTCACGATAATTACTATATCGACTTACCGTTGGATATATAAAAATGGACACGATAGTTTTTGTGGACTCAATAATTGTTGTTTACATAAACCATCAACATTTTCGCCAGCCGTGCTGCTTCTGTCCCTCTCCTGTCAGTCAGCCTGCTCTCTGTAGGGCTCACGCAAAATGGCCCTCATTTATCAAACGAGCGTACGACAGAAAGTGAGCGTAAAGTGGACGTACGATCATTTCCACGCAAGGCTCGACATTTATCAATGTGGACGTGAGCGGAGGGTACGTCCAAATCTCCCGTCTGGTCTCGGCTCCTGTACGCACTGAGATTCAAAAACTAGTACCGGCAGGCTATGTCAAGAAGTTGGAACCAGGTGAGGAGCCATCAGCTGCTATATCCCACAATGGGAAGAACTAGGTGGAACTCATTGAATTCAGGGTTGAGAATCTAAATCTGCTCCTCCTCCCTGAACCAACACTGAGCCCTTTCCTGCTGGCTGATTCCAGGAGCACCATCAGCAGCGACATACACAGCATGTTTCATCCAGTCAGACTACCACCAGCCCCTCTTCAGATTCTTAAGGAGCGACTTGAAATGTGAGGAGCTGCCCGACATATACGGATGTAGCGTGCATCCATTTTTCGCAGCACCAGCCTCCCCCGCTGTGCCATGTTCACTCCACAAAAACTCCCTATTGATCATAACTGTGACGGAGAGGACACCAACTGCCTACGAACTGCAGAGTTGTCACATCATCATCAAAGAGAAATCCATATCTTATGTGATGCCTCAAAGCAGGCTTATGGTTCTGTTGTATATCTCTAAACCGAGAATGTAGAATGTCATCATTTGGGTCTTGTTTTTGTCATTTTGTGGTCAATTTGTGTCTTTTTTGGTCATTTTGTTTCCTTTTTGGTCATTTTGTGTCTTTTTTTAGTCATTTTGCGTCTTTTTTTGGTAATTTTTTTTCTTTTTTGGGTTATTTTGTTTCTTTTTTTGGTCATTTTTGGTCTTTTTTGGTCAATTTATGTCTTTTTTTTGGTCATTTTGTGTCTCAAAGCAGGCTTATGGTTCTGTTGTATATCTCCAAACCGAGAATGTAGAAGGGAAAGTAGAAACAGCTTTTCTCACAACCAGATCCCATTTAGCCCCCAAGTGGCAACAGTCTTTAACAGGAGCACAACTGGCCTGAAAGAAGTGTTGTTATTAGTGTCATTAGTAGTAGAACTAGTATTAGTAGTAATAGTTGTGTATAAAGTATTGATTTTGTAGAGTCTTTCCTTGTGGTCAAGGGTCATATGCTTGTATCAGACTGTAAAACCCTGCAAGGGAATTTTTTTTAAATTTCATTTTATGGGCTTTATACATAAAATTAAATTGAACTGACTTAGAGAGAGTAAAGTATAAGATAATAGAGTAAAATAAAACCCTTTGGAGGATAAAAACATTCATTCATTGAAGCAGTAAAACTGTAATAATTCATGTGTTGAACTTCATACACTAATGACATTACTGTGAAGGAATGAACGCAGGTCTGGTTACGTAATAAATGCCCAACTCAACTCATTCACCATTTCATTATCAACCCGATATTATCAACTCTATCAGTGTAATGTGTTTTCCGACATTCTGTGAATATGCACAGTAACGATGACTCACAAGGTGCAAAAAGAAAAAAAAAAGGTGTAGAACTCACCTCTAAGATTGGATACAGTTTGTCTTCCTTGACACAGATTCCCAGATATCTAGAATAAAAGGACATGTTTATTACTGTTTCATCTTCCACACCAGTGCTTAGTTGATTAAACTAAGAGGGTAAGGATGCCAGATATATACTTATACTTATTATACTTTACAGCCAGGCAGCTGTTAGCATGGCTGGAGCCTGTTAGTCCCATGTTTAACAGTAACACATATAAACTGTACAAAAATATAAACGCAACACTTTTGTTTTTGCGCCAATTTTTCATGAGGTGAAATCAAAGATCCAAGACATTTTCGATGTACACAGAAGGCCTGTTTCCCTTAAATTTTGTTTAAATTCAAATTAGTTTGAATCTGTGTTAGTGAGCATTTCTCCTGGTTAATAATTGGTTTATAAACCATCTATAAACATCATTTAGTTGGTTATTGTAAAGTGTTACCGTAACTTTCGTTTTAAAAAGTTATGCAATGATGTTGCTTTACACATAAATAATGGTTCCAGTCATTTCCACACAGGGAGGCGTACAGTTTGTTAATCAAACACTGATATTGGTTAGTACTTTGGTATCAGCCAACATCCAAAGCACAGGTATCACTTTATGTGTTTTCTCTATACTCTGTTTTGTGTTTTCTCTGTTCTCTGTTTTGTGTTTTCTCTATACTCTGTTTTGTGTTTTCTCTGTTCTCTGTTTTGTGTTTTCTCTGTTCTCTGTTTTGTGTTTTCTCTGTACTCTGTTTTGTGTTTTCTCTATACTCTGTTTTGTGTTTTCTCTGTTCTCTGTTTTGTGTTTTCTCTGTACTCTGTTTTGTGTTTTCTCTATACTCTGTTTTGTGTTTTCTCTGTTCTCTGTTTTGTGTTTTCTCTGTTTTGTGTTTTCTCTGTTCTCTGTTTTGTGTTTTCTCTGTACTCTGTTTTGTGTTTTCTCTGTTCTCTGTTTTGTGTTTTCTCTGTTCTCTGTTTTGTGTTTTCTCTGTACTCTGTTTTGTGTTTTCTCTATACTCTGTTTTGTGTTTTCTCTGTTCTCTGTTTTGTGTTTTCTCTGTTCTCTGTTTTGTGTTTTCTCTGTTCTCTGTTTTGTGTTTTCTCTGTTCTGTTTTGTGTTTTCTCTGTTTTGTGTTTTCTCTGTACTCTGTTTTGTGTTTTCTCTGTACTCTGTTTTGTGTTTTCTCTGTTTTGTGTTTTCTCTGTTCTCTGTTTTGTGTTTTCTCTGTTCTCTGGTTTGTGTTTTCTCTGTTCTCTGTTTTGTGTTTTCTCTGTACTGTGTTTTGTGTTTTCTCGGTTTTGTGTTTTCTCTGTACTCTGGTTTGTGTTTTCTCTGTTCTCTGTTTTGTGTTTTCTCTGTACTGTGTTTTGTGTTTTCTCTGTTTTGTGTTTTCTCTGTACTCTGGTTTGTGTTTTCTCTGTTCTCTGTTTTGTGTTTTCTCTGTTCTCTGTTTTGTGTTTTCTCTGTACTCTGGACATCATTGTAAATGAGGGGTTGCCCTCAATGATTCCTCGAGAAAATAAATAAAGGATAAATGAAATGAAATCACAATCTGTATTGGGACTGAAAAAGTTGGATCAGTATATCCCTACTATTATCATCACATTTCGTTGTCAACGATCAAATTTGGGGGATACCTACGAATACCAGTGCAATTCTTTCCATAGGAAATCACACAAACTGTTCATGAGGAGCTAAGAAGACACAAGTTGTAAAAGTGTTAAGAAAATCGAAATGCATACAGAGAGATGATTAAATATTTCATTAAATCAGCCAGTGTAAAGCTAGAATCTGCTGACTAAGGATTTAGATTCTTAAGTTATTGTCTTCACAACCATGATTCAGCATACACAGAGAGATGTACAGATATAATTAATAACATAATAATTTACTTATTAACATGCATGCAAGAAATATTTATCTTTAATATTATGTTTTGTACTTTATATTTTCTATCCCATGTTCAGTGGCGTTCTACACAGGGGCCTCCAGGGGCCACTGCCCCTGTGAAGAAGCCCTTTGGCCCCTGCTGTGGCCCCTGTGTCAAATTAATAATAAAATGATACATTTATAACGATGAACAATGGAACAATTCTAATCTTTTTTTTGTTCAAACAATATCTCATTGTACACAAAAGAAACCCAGAATGTTACATTATATAATAGTTTAACTCTATGGAGTCTTATAGGGCTATTTTGCCCATTTTTGAATTTGTGTCTTTTTGGTCATTCTGTGTCTTTTTTTTTGGTCTGCTTTGTTTTTACTGCACTTTCAAAATAAAAAAGTGACTGCACAAAAATGAGAAATGTCATCGTCATACAAAAAAAACTGTTATTGTTGGTGAGTCTCATTATTTAAATCAATGTATTTGTATCTTCCAAATATACTTAAATGAGATGTTAAAATAAGCTAAAATAAAGATTTTGAATGCTTAAATATCATCTTTGCCATTTTTCAATGTGCTACTGGGCCCCTCTGATTAAACACTGGCCCCTCCTTGGCCCCCACAGTAAAACTGGTCTAGAACCGCCACTGCCCATGTTTATTATCAAAGCTCATATTTCAAAGAAATGTTTAGCTTTGGAGAGGGACGCCTGAAATTCATTAGTCTGCTGCCGCCTGCAACCCGGACCTGCAGCCAGATAAGAGGAAGAAAATGGACGGGTGGAATAACATGTTGGGTCCTTGGAACAGTGTGAACATGACACAGTGTGAGCAGGCTGGTGTGTACCAGGTACGGACGGTGTGCACACAGCCTGCTGTACTGTAACCTCAGCAGATAAGCTGCTCTCTGATAACCTTACCGCTGTGACCTTGCTAAATGGCTAAATTGAGATTGCTTGGACAAACATTGCGTGCCTGGCTGCACACCTGATGAAACTGCTGTAGATGTCAGGAGCAGCGTCATGTTATGACATCAGTCTGACTGTCAGCCACAGCAATTATTAATATACACTACCGGTCAAAAGTTTCAGAACACCCCAATTTTTCCAGTTTTTTTATTGAAATTCAAGCAGTTCAAGTCAAATGAACAGCTTGAAAGGGTACAAAGGTAGGTGGTGAACTGCCAGAGGTAAATAAAAAAAGGTAAGCTTAACCAAAACTGAAAAATAATGTACATTTCAGAATTATACAAGTAGGCCTTTTTCAGGGAACAAGAAATGGGTTAACAACTTAACTCTATGGAGTCTTGGACTATTTTGTCCATTTTTGAATTCTTTTCATGTCTTTGTAAGTCATTTTGTGTCTTTTTTGGTCATTTTGTGCCTTTTTTTTTGTCATTTTGTGTCTTTTTTTTGTCATTTTGTGTCTTTTTTTGGTCATTTTGTGTCTTTTTTTAGTCCTTTAAAATGTGATTTTGAATCTTTTTTTTACTTTCAAAACACTATCATGCTCAATAAATAATTGTGCAAATAATAATAATAATAATAAATGTTGCAAATGTGCATTAATTTCAGAGTACACTGAGACATTAAACTGCATCATTTTCAATTAAATTCTGGAAAAGTTGGTGTGTTCTAAAACTTTTGACCAGTAGTGTATACAATCATGGAGATCCGATGTGCAAGAAAATCTAACAGAGGAAGAATGGGGTAGAGCTTGTTTAACACCTCAAACTCAAACAGTGAATACAAACTCTAAATTATTACAATATAAATGGATAAGCAGACAGTATATAACCCCAAGTAAGCTGCACCTTTTCAACCCAAATATTCCAGATACTTGCATTAAATGTAAGCAACAAATAGGTTCTTTATTCCATTGCATGTGAGAATGCCCTCTTATACTTTCTTTTTGGGGAAAAGTGTTGAACCTTGCCAGTCGAATCATCGAAAAAGAAATACCTCTCAAACCAAATTATATTTACTGAATATTTACCCGGACAATTTTGTGACCTCCAAAAATGAAAAATCCTTACTCAATATTTGTTTTCTGGAAGCTAAAAGATGTATAACCTGCGCATGGAAAAGGGATAAACCTTGTACTACTTCACAGTGGCTAACAGGAATGTCTTTCTACTTGGCTTTAGAAAAAATAAGCTACACCTCGAAAAAAAGCTTGACAAGTTTTGGAAAATCTGGAAGGTTTTCTGTAATTTCCTTGAGAAAAATGATATTGAAGTAGATGGCTGGAATAATGAGCTGAACTGAAGATTTATTTATCTTTTTATTTTATCTTGATTTAGCATACACATTTAGAGCTTTAAGGACATGTATATGTATCTGTGTGCGTGTATAGATATATGTATGTATATAATTATTTACTTATTTTTTCATTTTTATCATAATTATTGCTATCATTATTGTTATTATTTTTCTTGTATGTGCCTTCTTGTTCTATGTTGTTCACCGTTTGTAAATTAACAAAATGTGCAATAAATATATGTTTAAAAAAAATATTAATATATAACTAATGGATCACATGACTATTTTTAATGTGAAATGGTGAATCAAAGTTCTGCAGACTCTAAAGAACTCCCTTCAGTTCTGTGGAGACTTTATTTTTTTTCCTTTAATCTCATTGTTCTCACGAACCTCATTTTCATCAACTTTGTTTTCACTTTAAATGTTCTGAGAACTGAGTGTACACTAGCCAGGAAAAAGTTGGCAAATGTTTCACACTCTCCATCTTGTGTTCTTCTCCCTCAGCTTAAGCTTTTTGGCTTTCCATGATCAGTTTTTATGAGAGATATATGAGACTGACTGAAGCACTATAGTTGAGATCAAGGCCAGATTAACCACATGGCCTAAACTGTCCATCTGAGCCGTTTGAATTTAATTAGAAAAATTAATTTTGAGTTGATTTCAGGGTGATTTCTGTTTAAAATGAGCTGAGGACCAAAATGCTACTTGATTCTAGATTCTTGATTTTTGTTTGTGTCTTGTCTTCCTCTGTGATGATTCTATCAGTTCATCAATTCAATACATTAGTGCTGGTGGGAATAGGTGTTGGTAAATAAATATTGGATGCTTTGAAAGTGGTTGTTTACTTATTTTTTGTGAAAATTGAGGAAACTTCCTTCCCAATCTTTTTCTTTCTTTTTGTACGGTGTCCTTGAGTGCCAAGAAAGATTATTATTATTATTATTATTATTATTTATTTATTTTTTTTTATCTATGTAGTGGGTCAATTTTGCCAGATTATACTGATACTGATGTGTTTTGTTTGGACATAGTGCTGCATTTTGTAGTTTTATGAGCGTTTGCACATCTGTACATGAAAATGCACCTGATGACAGTTAGTTATTGATGTATTGAGGATATTAACTGTATATTACTGTAATTTATTCTATATTTTGCCAGATTATGGTGATTCTGGGGTCGTGATGATGGGGCCCTTGCATATTGTTACCTCATCAATGCTTTGAGTTTTGTTTTATATGTATTTTTATTTACTACCAAGTTAGTTTCATACCGCCAGATTGAGGCTAAAATTGCAACTTGGTGGTTTGAAACAGACTTGGGTTATCTCTTAAAAATAAGAGATAAACCTTAACAATAAATAACCAAGGAGCAGCTAAAGAGAAGGATATTTCCCTCAGGAGTTGGAACAGAGCTAACAGAGAGTGAATACTGGACTGGCACTAACATGATTCTAGATAAAGGTTAATGTTACAGCTAATCTGAAAGCATATTCATGTTTGTAGCAAAAGTAAGTTAATCTGATATGATTAAATATGTCCCTTCTAGAGATTTATAAATATCCATGAATCAGATTAAAGTCTCAATCTTTATATAAATATTTGCTCTGATAGAAATACATTTGGAGGGTTGTGTGGATTTAGTCCATATATGTCCTGTTTTCTTGCTTTCAGTTACAAAAATATCAAGAGAATAAGTATAAAGCCATTAAACAGGTTTTGCCGTTACACTTTGTAATTCTGGCAGCCTTAACTACAAACTGTTGAGAGACAAAAAGAGTGAGAGTGAGAGTGAGATGTGTGGGAGGTTGTAGAGCCTGCAGAGACAGACTGAACGTGTTTAGAGAAATCCTCCACCACACTGCAAAAAAATCCAACTTGTATTTTTTGGCCTAAAACAGAGATTTAAGTTGGTAAAACTTGGAAATATAAATTATTGACATTTAGGGCAATAATGTAAGTTAGCACAACAAAGGAAGCCAGTTGTCTGCTCAAAAACAAGTTGGTGAGTTGTTGTTACTTATATCTTTAAGTTGGGGTTCACAACAAGGGACAATAGTTCTGATAACTCTTATTTCTTTGTTGTGAAACGCAGGAAAGCGGTGAAATTTGGTCATTAGCGAAAGCTAGCGGCTAACGGATGCTAGCGGCTAACTGATGCTAGCGGCGCTGCTTGTTACAGCTACAAGAGTAGCCATTAGCATATCAATGCTAACTCAAAATTGTGTTTGCAACATTAGCTGACATTTCATAGCGGCGTTACAATCGTGCCACTTCAGCACATTGCAGAAGTTAGCAGAAGTAAGGATTAAAAGTTATTACAATACAAAATTATAAGTTAGTACAACTTACAGTTGAGTTGACAAAAATCTGAATTCAGAGTTGAGCAAACTCAAAAACGAAACTTAAAATATTTAGTTTAATTGTCCAACTTAAAATTTTATCGAAGTTTGTTGCCTTGAAATTTTGAATTCACCCAACTTTTCTTTTTTTGCAGTGCAGTTTCTTTTGCTTTTTGCTTTTCTTTTTGAGTTAAACACAGTGGACGAGTGGATTGTTACCTGACGATGTTGGGGTGGGAGAGTTTCTGCAGCAGGCTGATCTCTCGTACGATGCTGTCTTGGTCCACGTCATTTTTGTAGATCTTCACCACCATCACCTTCCGACTGGTGCTGTGCATCACCTGAAGGACAGAGACTCACTTAATATAAGAAATTAACTCTTAAAAAAACTTCAGATTTAGAAGTGTTGGGTAATTTATCTTGTTTTATCTTGGTGAGAAACAAATAATTGCCAGGTCACTCTGCTCGGGCCAGTTCATCGCTGCTCGCAGCTTTAATTTATCTGGTTTTGAGCGTTAACCCTCTGGAGTCTCCAAAAGTGCCAAAGCATGACTTCTTCATCACATCCAGACGTAAAAACAAAGCAGACGAAAAAAAGACACAAAATGACAAAAAAAAAAAGACAAGAAATGACTAAAAAAAAGACACGAAATGACTAAAAAAAGACAAAACAACAGACACAAAATTACAAAAAAAAGACACAAAATGACTAAAAAAAAACCCACAGAAGACACAAAATGAAAAAAAAAGACACAAAATGACCAAAAAAGACACAAAATAACTAAAAAAGACAAAACAACAGACACAAACTTACCAAAAAAGACACAAAAAAGACACAAAAAGACAAAACAACAGACACAAAATTACCAAAAAAAGACATAAATGACCAAAAAAAGAAAAATGGACAAAATAGCCCAAGACTCCATAGAGTTAATTTCTTATTTTAAGTGTTCAACATGCTTATTTCTAGATTTAATAATCTTAATTTAAGAAATCTTTTCAATCTGTCCATGCAGCAAGATCATTTCCCTCAGATTTAGTGTTTTTATCTGGTTTTTAGACTAAACACCTTCTTTGCAGTGGAGGCAGTGACAGGTGTAGCTGCAGGGGTGTGGAGGATAGTAGACTAACAGTAGAGACAATGGCCCTCATTTATCAAACGAGCGTATGACAGAAAGTGAGCGTAAAGTGGGCGTACGATCATTTCTACAAGCCTCGGCATTTATCAATGTGGACGTGAGTGGAGGGTACGATCAGATCTCAGTCTGCTCTCAGCTCGTGTACGCAGGTTTGAGTCAGCGTGAAGTCCACACGTCTGAGTCTGAGAACTGATCTTAGACTATAGTATCGATGCCTGGAGCTAATGGTGACAAAGCAAAACATGTTTAGACTACATCATTTGTCATTAAAACAAAATTTAAAATAAAATACACCCTGCAACCGTGAAATTCTTTAATCAGAATAAGCGCAGAGGCATATAAAATGTCTTTTTTAAATTAAAACCTACTTTAAAACATTCTCCTTCAACCAAAAAGCTGTGAAAACATTTAAGTCTGTGCTCTGAATGCAAAATATTCAGTGAACTTGTTTCAGTATGTTACTATAATTACTTTTATTTCATAAACCTCCGTAGCTGTGTATTTCTATAAAATGTGTATTTTGCTCCTGTTGTTATTTGTAACGGTGCACTTTGCTAATAAAGCTGACTTTAGGGGGAAAGAAATCATGTTTTTGGCCGGATTGCGCTCTTTGATGTCCAAAACTCTGGAGGCGAGTCATCTGAATCAGGTATATATTATATATATATATTATATATATTAGGGCATGGTATTTAAATGGTGCATGTTTCCAGCCGCCACATTTATCAACAGCAGATCATTCTCACGCTGTGATTGGAGAGACACGATCGTTTGATAAATCACACGTGAACCCTGTCGTAAGACCAAATATACGATCAGATCTGCTCGTTTCTACGCTCGCTTGATAAATGAGGGCCAGCGTGTGGCAGGAAAAACTTGCTTTCTCATTCTCATACAACCTCTCGTCCGTCCTGTGGCCTCTTTCTAGCTCATTTCATCAGGGACAAAGCATAAATGTATGTCGCTCCACTCCAGCACTGCTACCACAGTGAGAGTTATATAAGATCTCAGCTGAGGATGAGGATGAGTATTGCGCCCCCGTGTTCTGCAAAACTGGTGGGCCAATCACGGAATGGCAAGAATGTCCCAATTAGTGCTGAGACAAAGCAAGCTTTGATGGCAGCTCACATGTAGGAGGACAGCAAGGAGAGGACAGCAAGGAGAGGACAGCAAGGAGAGGACAGAGGGAATACCTTATAGACTTTGGAGAAGAAGCCACTCCCGATCAGCTCGGCTGTAAAGTTTTCCCAGAACTCCAGTTTGCGGACGGCGGTGCGGAGCTTCTGCCAGCGGTCCACATGGTAGTACTTGTCTGAAGACTCACCGTACAGAGTAGGACTGGTGGGCTCTGGGGACACGTCCACATCACACATCCTGGGGATGTCCGCTGGGAAAGCAGACACACAGACACAGGTTAGGATGAGGCTGCAATAAAAGTATATTTTCAATTTTAGTCAGTCTTCAATGGTCACACTTGATATGTCAAAGACAAAGTCAAATTTATTTATATAGCGCATTTACAGACGGCTGAGCCGCACCAAAGTGCTTCACATAAAAGTGCAATAAAATACAGAAAACAAAAACAAAAACAAAGCAAAATTAAATTTAAAATAAATTAAAAGAAGATGGGATATTTCTTAAGGCACTGTGGGATTACTAGGGGACACTATTCCCTAGCACTTGCCGGAGGAAAAAACTTTAATAGAAGGCAAGAGAAAAGAGGAGGGTTTTTATATATGCGCCTCCACCTCTCCACCACAGAATTACAATATTTTCACTCCAACATGCAACTTCATCCAGCTGCCTGCTGGAGTTCACATTCCCCAACATTGAAAAAAAAAAAGTTTCATCTGTATTATTTGTTGATGAATCCAAAAACCACCAAAGTGATTAAAAGTGCAACAGGTTAGATCAGTAGTTCTCAACCTTTTTGAGCCGCGACCCCCAATTTAACATGCATGTTGTCCGCGACCCCCACTCACTGAACAGAATCTCACACTCACAGTTCAGACCACCCAAAAAAGAAGCAAAATGACCATATGATGATCAAAAAAAGAAACAAAATGACAAGAAAAGACACAAAATGACCCAAAAAAGAAACAAAATTACCAAAAAAGGAAACAAAATTACCAAAAAAGACACAAATTGACCACAAAATGATCAAAAAAGACACAAAATGACCAGAAAAGACACAAAATGACCAAAAAAGGAAACAAAATTACCCAAAAAAGACACAAAATTACCAAAAAAAAGACACAAAATGACAAAAAAAGACATTAAATGACCAAAAAGACAACACAGTGGAGACAGAGCTGACTTCCAAAATGATTTGGCGACCGCCAGAAATCATTTCGCGACCCCAATTGTGGTATCAGGGTATTTCTCCATTAACTTTACATGAAAATGTTATATTTTTACAGCAAAACTGAGTGTTTCCCAGTTTTGTGCTATTCTTTGATTTACGGTAATTAAAAGTGTTACTACGGTGATATACTATTTTTTATTTTACGTCCTATTTCTGATGTAATTTGACAGTGTTTTCCTGTAATTTCTCCAAACATTTTTTACAGTGTATACATATGTATGTTGTATATACACACACACACACACACACACACACACACACATTTACATATATACATAAATATATGTACATAAACACACACACAGTGATATATGAGCCCAACAGCATTTAAAATAATTACATTGCAGAGCTGCTGAACTGATCACACCATTATAAAAGACTGTTTCAATCCAAAGGGCAATTTATCCTGTGAACAGTATGAAAGCAGGCGTGGATGAAAGAGAGGCTCACAAAAGGTCTGATTTCACTCCCAATTATTAGCTGCATGGGTGAGAGAAAGTGGTTCCACTTAACAGAGAGAAACAAAGACGGTGAATAATGTGAGACTTAAAATAGAGGCAGGACACACACACACACACACACACACACACTGTGGTCAAGAGAGCTGTTTATCTTCAACAGATCGTATCATCTCATTTCTGACACAACACACACTCTGTGTGTACAGGAAGACAAGTAAATGTGTACAGTTAGGCCATCAGAGCTTGTAATTATTTATCTTTTGTTCTAATATTTGCACGATGTGTCCTTATTATTTCTCTTCAGAATCCATAACACACATTATATTATATTCACAGTACAGTACAAACTACTGTAGTCTTAAGTCTTTAATCGCGTAGCTACAGTTCACAGAGCATTGTAAAAAATTCTGAATTAAAACTTTGTATTTACCGTATTTCCTCAAATAGTAGCCGGGGCTTCTATTAATAAAAAATCAGTTTGGGACCTGGCTAATAATAGGGGCAGGCTATTAATTGAAGGAGGCTTTTATTAAAAAAAGAAAATCAGAGCAGCTCTGACTTTATTTTGTGTCTTTTTTGGTCATTTTGTGGTCAATTTGTGTCTTTTTTGGTCATTTTGTTTCCTTTTTGGGTGATCTGAACTGTGCGTGTGAGATTCTGTTCAGTGAGCGGGGGTCACGGACAACATGCATGTTAAATTGGGGGTCTTAACTCAAAAAGGTTGAGAACTACTGGGTTAAGGTAAGGGGGAAACATATCGACGGGGGAACAGACTTTGACATAACACCGGTAAGACACCCGGCTTATAAAAGAGGCCGGCTTTTATTTACTAAAAATTGTTTTTACACCCGGTTACTAAATTAATAGGGGCCCGGCATTAAACTGAGGAAATACGGTATATATAAAATATATATGAATTGTCACCTGAGATTCTCATTGCAATTAGGAAAGTGTTGCCCACAAGGAATAATTTGGCCTGCACGCACTGAACAAATATTTCTAAAATGTTGGGAACGTTGCAGGGAGTCTCCAAGACGCTGCAGCATGTTCTATGTTACTTCCCACAGTGAGTCAGTGATGAAGAGGGGAGCCCTGACCTGGTTCAGGACTGCTGTGACAAAGCTGAAGGTCAGAGTTTGTTTTGACCACAACAGCAGCAGCCTCTCTGGCCTTTACGATGACGCCGGTGGAAAGCACACACTGACACGCTGACACAATTGGCAGGGTTTTGTCAATCGAGCCGGGGAATCAACCCCGTCTATTCATGCTGCTTTTGTTCATTTGGCTTCAGACTAAACAATCAGTATACTTTCAGCTCCACCAGCGTCAGAGAAACGCTTACAGTGCAGCCCTGTCACTGTCATCTAGCTGTCACTATCTGTCAGCTCTCTCCTGTCTCCATCCTTCATCTCTTCTTCCTTTCTCTTCCTCCACAACCGGACACATACATTACAGCTGTACTTCCCAGCTGATCTGTCAGGGCTGCTCCCCGGGTGCAGAAATGTGCTGCCCACTGTTCGTAAACATGGTGTGTTCACTGGTGTGAAAAGGATGGGGCGAATGCAGACAAAAAATTCACTGCTCGCTGTTTGAGTGTGTGTTCAATCTAATCTAATCTTAATCTAAATCTTTGTAAGCTTATCACCTCGCCCATTCGCCTGCCCATCACTGCCAAGTCTTCATCAGCTCATTATTCTACCACCATCAGTGTCTGGACTCCAGCTAGCTCACTGATGCCCCTCGATTACAAGTCTCCCATACAGCTGAGGTGTCAAAAAGAAACTATAGCCATGTTTCCTTTAGGGGGACCGGGAAAGTCTCAGGCCACGCCCTCTCAAAAGTATGTCCCCACTACAGAAAAGCCTCCAGACGGATTTACGAGACTCCGCAGGTGACGTATGGTTTTCGCAACTTTGGCCGCAGTCGCAAACTGTTCACAAAGTCAGCAGCTGATCAAAACAAAGCAGCATGGCTAATTATGCACAGCTTCTCCGCTGATCATACACATAGTGATTGTGAATTAACGGCATCGCTTACTGTGCACAGAGTATCTGGTGCTTGTTGTAAACAAACAGAGATCGTGAAGTGTGATCGAGAAGTGAACACCTCCTGCAGCAGCAGCACATACACACTGTACTGCTACAGAGCTAACTGTTAGCCTGTTAGCACATACACACTGTACTGCTACAGAGCTAACTGTTAGCCTGTTAGCACATACACACTGTACTGCTACAGAGCTAACTGTTAGCCTGTTAGCACATACACACTGTACTGCTACAGAGCTAACTGTTAGCCTGTTAGCACATACACACTGTACTGCTACAGAGCTAACTGTTAGCCTGTTAGCACATACACACTGTACTGCTACAGAGCTAACTGTTAGCCTATGAGCAATTTGCAGACTGGACGCTAAGGGGTTAACATCCCCTTTGGCTCTGCAGCTGGGAGAGACTGCTGCAGGAGGACTGTGCCGCTTTGACTCATTCTTACTCTTCTTAGCGATCCGCCGGCCTCCGCAGCTCGTTAAGAAGAGCCGAAAAGTTGCTAATTATAGCAACAAAGTCGTTAAGTTGGCAACACTACTTCGCCGGCTTTTACAAATGGCGTGTGTTGTTGTCGTGTAGAGTACTATGTCACATCCCGCTTAGCGATCTATCCAATCAGTAACCAGGCTGCTTTCAGGGGAGAAAAAAGGCCTGACAAAAGTCCGCTCCAGACTGCTCATATTCAAATTAGGGGCATTTTGGCGAGTGAGACCCGCCTCATTCCAGGTTTTGTCCGGAAGTGGAAACAGCCCTAGTGTCTGGACTCCAGCTATCTCACTGATGGGCAGGGTAGATGCCCCTCGATTACAAATCTCCCCATACAGCTGAGGTGTAAAAAAGAAACTAAAGTGCTCATTCAGAACAGCGATCTCATTTTTTTTTTTTTTAAACACAACATTATCCAGTTACAAAGTAGATAAGGCTTATGTGCTAGCAAAAAGTTAGCTATTTGCTAATCCAACAGAAGAGCAACAATAGTAATAGTTGGAGTTGAATGATGTCAGCCCAATATTAACTCTCCTTTTAGCTCTGATTTTGGTCTCTTCCAGTCTCTTTTGCAGCTAAATGTTCCACTGTCAGCAGCTACAAATCAAATATATGTATGTATCTCAAAATAACTTTACAACACTGTCCCTAATTTTATTTTAACTTCTTTTTTGCACAGCATCACACATCCTGCTGCAGTTTGTGTCTCCTTTCCTGGTTCTCACTCTCCATTTCCATTTCTGCTTTTCTCTCTTTTTTCCATCCACAGATGGCTTCATCCAAACCAGCATACAGAGGCCATTCTGACCACAAACTGTAGACAAACATGAATATCCCATCTGTTATATCATTCTGAACATTGTGAAGCCTGTAGTTTGGGTTTACCGCCCGTCATGGTCCTCATGGTCATGATTCAACCTACTAAGAATCTGGTCGCATGTATCAACAGCTCGACACCACAGGAAGGATTTTAAACAGTATGTACCAGAAACAAGCGTTCATTTGGCTGAGGTGTTGTCAGTTCTGACTCTTTTCTTGAATGTGAGCTAAGAAGTGATTCTTCAACAGCTCCAGCTTTGTGGGATTTTTTGCAAGATGGGATGGTGAGGTTGCACAAACAGCATGCAGGAAATATGTCTGCCTTAACATCTACGGTAAAGGGCCGTTATCACAACCTGCTGTCAGTTTGACCTGCGTCTGACCACACACACACCATCAACGGGAATCAGGGCTGGCCAGATGATAAGGAATGCTACTTGTGGGAGTCTCGGAGTAAAAATCAGTTCACACCCAAGTGAGATCTTTCCACAGAGCTCCGTGTCTCAACAGCAGGATTTTCCTTCAGGATTGGCCAAAAGACAAGACAGGAATGTGATGTTTGCTCAAAGCAATGTGTGTGTTATGTTTGTTTATACACTTAGACCAGTGACTTCTGAACAGCCACATGTTAGCTCTTAAACAGGATGATTCACATCATTAGGTGGTCAGTCCAAACAGAACAAAACAAAAAAAAACTGTGTGATACTCCCAATCAATTGCACCAATAACAGAGGTAATCTGGGTATTTACCACTCTGAAGAGACAAAAGGCCAAAGCAACAACTCATAAACTGATACTCATTAACTTACACATAAAATTACAAAAATCCTAATTCAAATATGAAAACAGGATGAGCCTGTTTGCCATAAACTAGCTCTAAGTTCAGAAAAAAAACACACAATTTACAGGGATTTAAATACTATCTATAGTAGAGATGGGACTTCATTTTAGGGTTAGAGTTAAGGTTAGGGTTAGGCTTATTTGCCGTCGAATTTGGCAGTAATGGTGGAAAAAGTAACAGACCGGGGAACATAGGACCCTTTTTGGGAAAAGCGGGAAAAAAGGGTCCTATGTTCCCCAGTCTCATTAAAAGAGGGGAACATAGAACCTGGGGAACATAGACACGCTCCCTTTTCCTTTGTGTGAGGCAGAAACTGCACCAAATTCCATTATATTTCTACATATGACAGTAAAGTGAAACTTCACAATTTTTTACATGTACGTATATACTCCTACGCTAATCCAGCATGTGGGCCTACAATCAAGCTAGCCGCATTAGCCGTGCAACATGCTATATTAAACTTTAACAGAAATATGCAAAATAAACAGCAAAGCAAAAGGTGGTCAAACTTACTGCTTCCATGTTTGACATTGGGCAGCAAGTATCAATCCATCCTGAGCTTCAGTTTTGGAGTGCTGTGTACTGTTCCTTTAGAGCAGTAGTTCTCAACCTTTTTGAGTCGCGACCCCCAATTTAACATGCATGTTGTCCGCGACCCCCGCTCACTGAACAGAATCTCACACGCACAGTTCAGATCACCCAAAAAAGAAACAAAATGACCAAAAAAGGAAACAAAATGATCAAAAAAGACACAAAATGACCAGAAAAAAGAAACAAAATGACCAAAAAGGGAACCAAATGATCAAAAAAGACACAAAATGACCAGAAAAAAGACACAAAATTACCAAAGGAAACAAAATTACTTAAATAACCCACAAAATTACAAAAAAAACCCACAAAATGACTTTTAAAAAAAGAAGACAAAATGAAAAAAAAAAGACATTTAATGACCAAAAAGACTAAAACACATTAACACAGTGGAGACAGAGCTGACTTCCAAAATTATTTGGTGACCCCCAGAAATCATCTCGTGACCCCAATTGGGGTCCCGACCCCAAGGTTGAGAATAGCTGCTTTAGACAAATAGTTTTCCAGGTCTTGTGGAGACATTTCAGTTGATGATAAAGTTATTTCACTGGGTCTTCACATACTCAGATAATGGGGAACAAGAAGACTTGTTGGTTCTTGCAGCCAACAACAACCTCTTTGTTCCTGCTGTGTTGCCAGGACGGAGATAGCAAGGAAATCACAAAGGCAGACAGCAAGGTTGATCCAGCAGGTGGTTTGTGGGCAGGGATGGTCACCTAGCTGGAGGTGATTCTTTGGTACACACGTTTTCTGCTGTGTGATGCAGGATGGTCTTTTGCGACACCATGGACACGTGTTGAAAAGCCATAAAAAAGTGCATTTTACATAATATGTCACCTTTAATATACTCAATGAAAAGCTAACATCCAGTATGCTGCCTGAGACCCTTTAAAATATGCACCCACACTCACAGAACGATGGGTTATTTCCAGGTGCATGACATAGAAAAACAGCAACCTCTGAGTCACAGTGACTCCAGGCGTGAAGTATGTGTGTGATGGGGGCAACTGTGCCACGGCAGTAAGCAGGAGCCATTATTAGGCCTTTAACAGCCCTGCAGTCATGACATTTTTGGCTGAAGCGCCATGCAATAAAGCCAGGCACTTAAACTGTCCTGATCCAAGCCACAGTAGCTGTTAATTGCTTCATGGGTTTTCCAAAGTGAAATGAAATGACGCTCATCTCAGAGCCACAGCAGCTCCGAGGCACTGCCTCCGTCAACCACGCTTGGTGGTTGACGCAGTAATAATGAGTTACACCACTGTTGGAGAACATGAACTATGTATTTACACATCAGGGCACAAATAATACACTGCTACATATTTCATAAGTTAGAACACTAAGTTAGAACACTCTGAACTCTCTGAACAGTCTGAAATCTAATATGCAACATATCTGACAAAGATGAAGAAACTGCAGATTTAACGTTTCAACTCTTACTAAATATTATTAAATGTTACCCACTAACCAATGCTGCATTTTTCAATTTGATTTTTGCTACACGGTGGTGGAGTGGTTAGCACTCTCGCTTCACAGTAAGAGTTCGCCTCCCGCCTGCGGCTCTTCTGTGTGGAGTTTGCATGTTCGTGTTCAGTGTGGGTGCTCTGCGGGTACTCCGGCTTCCTCCCACAGTCTAAAAACATGCACTTAGGTTTAATTGGTGCCCGTAGGTGTGAATGAGAGCGTGATTGTCTGTATGTATCCGTCAGCCCTGTGATAGACTGGCAACCTGTCCAGGGTGGACCTGCCTCTCGCCCAATGTCAGCTAGGACCCCATGACCCAAGTGCAGATAAGCGGTTAAAGATAATGAATGAATGAATGAATGAATGGTTTCAAGGAAGTTCTGGCAAACCATCAGACAACTCAGGAAGAGGAAGCATGGCTTGGCCCATGCTGTTTTCAGCAGTTGAGGAGACATGGTGACCCAAACTGAGGCTATTGTTGGGTGGTGGAATGAGTACTTTGAGGAACTCAAACTAAAAGTCTGGAGACTCGGGGCTAGACTCCCAGGCAGAGGTGACTGAGGACAAAAATGAGCGAGGAGCCAGGGATGGATAAGATTCTCCCTGAGAGTCGGAAGACTCTCTACGCTGTTTGGATGTCTTTGCTGCCGCCTCTTCAGTGCCACATGGGCGTCAGAGAGTGTCTGTGGACTGGCAGACTGGGGTTTCCCTCGGGGGTCCTGTGGAGTATGGGGTACCGGGCTCGTTGTTATCTGGTCCTTATATATCCGAAGCAAGAGCTGTGTCTGTATACTTGGCACAACATCAAACATGTTCTCTGTGGGTGTTGGCCTCAGCCAGGACAGGATCGGGGAGGAGGGGGTTTGGTTTGGGGATCTCAGAATTGCATGTCTGCTCTTTGCAGATGATGTGGTTCTGTTGGCTTCAAAGCACATTGAGCTGGTTCGGGCATCTGGTGTGGATGCCTCCTGGGTGTCTCCTATTACAGATGTTCCAGGCACTCTATGATCAAAACAGATTCTCAGCTGAGGGAATAAGATATAAATGTAAAGTTGTTGAGGCGTAATGCTACATTAATGCCACTGAATGGAGTCGTGCAGTTTACCCACACATTTACCCACACATCCTCCTGAACTGAGTCCTCTATCATATCAGATAATATGGACAGTTCACTATATTATTAATCAGTAAGCCATGTTAACTTGCATATAAAATGTTGTGTAATTCCAAAATTCGGCATTATGTTTTATGCTTGGTCTATGCTTTTGAACAGCTGCTATTACTTTTAATAGAATACTGATTAGAAATTGTCTTTCGATAGTAACGTAGTAACAGCCTTAAATCATTTATTTCTGAACTAGCCAAAAACAAAATAGATATTTAGATATATGTAGCCTTCAATATAGACCAGTGCTGATTTACAGTGTAACAGCTGTGATGTGCAGCTGTCACGTTAGAAATAAACAGTCGTCATTGACAGTACATGGAGGGCTAAAATAAATACATTAACTCATGAATTCACACTTGTATTTTTCTTCTAAAATCATTTGCATGTCTCATTTGCAACAAGAGTATTGCTTTGGCTGTTATATTTGTATATTCTTAGGAAAGGAAAAAAGCCTGCGTTAACAAAGAAAGTTGATAACCACTGTAATAGTACCTGTTATCTCTATGTTAGATTAAGACAGGCCATGGCTAACAACAAGATATAATGTGAGTTAGTTAGTTAGTGAGCTTAAGAGGTGCTAAGATTTTTGTGTCAACCTGGCTACTTGCAGTGGATTTATTAGACATTATTGTCAAAGACATACACTGTTCCACTTATCAATTCAGTGACTTTATGATGACTTTAAATAATCTGAACCCATCATTGTCAAAGTTATTTCTCAGTCAAATGCTTGTTTAACTCTTTGATGCACAACATATTAACACCCCTTCTAATGCACAACATGGGTCAAAAATGACCAACATTCATTTCCCATGTTATTTAATGCTTGCTGTGTGTTCCAAATATTCTATAAATGTCTTGTTTTTTGATAACAACTGATCGTTATTTCCATTTTGCCTCTCATACTTTATGAAGAAACAAAGCTAAGATAACTACTTAGCCAAGAAGTTAGCTAGGTAGTTAGCTTAGCAAGCTACTTAGCTAAATACTTAGCCAAGAAGTTAGCTTAGTAGTTAGCTTAACAAGCTACTTAGCTAAATACTTAGCCAAGAAGTTAGCTAAGTAGTTAGCTTAGCAAGCTACTAAAATGGATATGGCTCATTTTTGACCCATGTTGTGCATTAGAAGAGTAGTGAAACAAAAAGGGATTTTATTCAAAAATGAATAAAGGAAAACTTGACATTAGGATGTATGATGATCAAAAACAAACTAATTGAGGAAAACCTGGAATACAGAATGATGAAAATAATTTATTGCAAAGATATTGAACATAAAAACTCTGTCGGGTCACTTTAGACCCATGTTGTGCATCAAAGGGTTAAATGAAAAAGGTAATACAAGTCCAACTGGTTATCAACACTTTGTACTGTATGCCTCATTTTGGACAATTCTTTGGTGTTATTTAACAACCAAGCTTTTGTCTGTGTGCCAAATATAAAAAACTGTTCACTCTTTCAAGATGTGATATATTGCCTTATAAGTTATTGTTTTATGAAATGCAACTTGTTATTCTTCAGATGAATTTTGTCTTTAGCCTTTAAACACTTCAGTTTTACATTTTGTATTCAGCTGTGATGCCTTTCAAACATTTCAAACCACTGCACTGGCATAATAATATCCAGTTATACACACTGTTAACCTCACTATCGTACACTGAAAAGAATTGGAGTGACATTTACTTAAAAAAGCAAGGCAAGTTTTTCCACACAGAAAGTGTTTGTAATCTTTACTCAGGCTGTTTCTAAGTAATATTTATTTAATAGAACCACTAATTTTTTTTATGAAAATACACAAGTAAATTGCAGATTCACTGATGTCCCTCAATTACATTTTACTTAGAAATATCAACTAATTAAACCAATTAACTGGTTTAGTGAATATTACTTGGAACAAATGATTCAATTTACAGACAAAACTGAGGACACATAATAACAAACAATCACAAAGTAATGCACCACATGAAAAACTGATATTTTAAAGTAAAAGCACTGAATTCGTATTTCTTTGTAGAATTTATATATATGATTGAAATAATTATTAGAGGGCCAAAAAAAATTTTTTTTTTTTCAGTGTAGTGAGGTTTCAGAAGCAACTTCTGCAGCACAAGAACTGTGCTCTGTTCTGCTTCTTTTTTTTACATGTTCACAGACATGCTCTCCTCGAGATCTTTCCTTTAAACAATCCTCAGGAAACTGAGGTCATGATACATTATACATTTCTTCTTCTGTGTCTTTCCGTTCCACTGCCCTCATTCACTGTGTTCATCTACTGGGCTTTAACTCAGGTTTCACTGTTTACTTCACAGAAGCTAATTAGATGCATGTTCTATTTTCTGTCTGTACTGTCTGTCTGTATGCTACATTAAAGTGCCAAACCAAACAAATGGGTAGTAGTTCTCAATCTTTTTGAGTCGTGACCCCCAATTTAACATGCATGTTGTCCGTGACCCCCGCTCACTGAACACAATCTCACACGCAGAAGTTCAGATCACCCAAAAAAGACACAAAATGACCAAAAAAAGGAAACAAAATGACCAAAAAAGACACAAATTGACCACAAAATGACCAAAAAAGACACAAAATGACCCAAAAAGAAATAAAATTACCAAAAAAAGACACAACATGACAAAAAAAGCACAAAATGTCCAAAAAAAGGAAACAAAATTACCAAAAAAGACACAAATTGACCACAAAATGGCCTAAGAAGACACAAAATGACCCAAAAAAACAAACCATAATGACCAAAAAAAGACATTAAGTGACCTAAAAGACTAAAACACATTAACACATTAACACATGAACACAGTGGAGACAGAGCTGACTTCCAAAATGATTTGGCGACCCCCAGAAACCATCTCGCGACCCCAATTGGGGTCCCGACCCCAAGGTTGAGAACAGCTGATTTAGAGGATGAAGAGTACTGTGTACGATGTTTACTGTTTCGACTGCACAACACCAAAGTGGTGACGGCCATGAGGATGGAAACATTCTGAGCTACAATAGATAACTGTCATTGGATTATGGCTCTGAGTTGCTGTGGCTTGTGGTACAACTCCTATTACCATGTGGTTACTGTTACATCCATAACACCAGGCTCCAACGGGGACCACGTCACAGCTGTGGACACAGTGATGCATGGGAGGGGTGGAGGTTATGTACTTTTCCCTAGCAAGGGTAGATGCCCCTTGATTACACATGTCCCTGTGTTATCTCTATGCTCTAAAGCAGTAGTTCTCAACCTTGGGGTCGGGACCCCAATTGGGGTCGCGAGATGATTTCTGGGGGTCGCCAAATCATTTTGGAAGTCAGCTCTGTCTCCACTGTGTTAAAGTGTTCATGTGTTTTAGTCTTTTTGGTCATTTAATGTCTTTTTTCTTGGGTAATTTTGTGTCTTTTTTGCTAATTTTGTTTCCTTTTCTTGGTAATTTTGTGTCTTTTTCTAGTCATTTTGTGTCTTTTTGGTCATTTTGTGTCTTTTCTGGTCATTTTGTGTCTCTTTTGGTCATTTTGTGATCATTTTGTGTCTCTTTTGGTCATTTTGTGATCATTTTGTGGTCAATTTGTGTCTTTTCTTTGTCATTTTGTGTCTTTTTTTATCATTTTGTGGTCAATTTGTGTCTTTTTTGGTCATTTTGTTTTCTTTTCTTGGTAATTTTGTGTCTTTTTTTAGTCATTTTGTGTCTTTTTGGTCATTTTGTGGTCAATTTGTCAATGGTCAATTGGTCAATGCATGTTAAATGCATGTTGTCCGTCTGTTCGCTCACAGTTCAGAATCTCACAGTTCAGATCATACAAACTCAGTTGATACGACGAATTTTGGACAAATAATGAAGCAGACAACAACTAAAACATCTCTCTGTCTGTGCTTGTATATATATAGTTTTTATATTTTATTGTTACTTTAAATCTAAGTCCTTTGCTATCAGTTTAAAGGTCCATTCTGACCTCCTGAGTGTGTAACAGTCAGCTTCAAGCCAGAGACTCCTTGGAAAGTAACAACTTGATACTTTGGGATTTGTCAGAAAAGACACAAAATTACCCAAAAAAGAAACAAATTGACCAAAAATAACATAAAATTAAGGAAACAAGGACTCAAATTGACCACAAAATGAAAAAAAAAAATGGCCACAAAAAGACACAGATTGACCAAAAAAGACACAAAATTACCAAAAAAAAACACACAAAATGACCAAAAAAAGACACAAAATGACCAAAACACATTAACACATGAACACATGAACACTTTAACACAGTGGAGACAGAGCTGCCTTCCAAAATGATTTGGCGACCCCCAGAAATCATCTCGCGACCCCAATTGGGGTCGGGACCCCAAGGTTGAGAATAGCTGCTCTAAAGCACCAAAAATTTTCTATCAAGACCAAATTGTGTCATATGATCTGTTGAAATGATCACACATCACGTGTTTATATTTTAAATTTACTTCACTCTCTAGTCTCTCCTAAATGAGCTGAAGGTATATCAACATAATTACAGGAATATGTGGCTGCTTTAATGCTTAGCAGGTGATTTTCAGATCTTTAACCCTTTGATGATCCCCTTTGATCAACATATTAACACCTCTTTAGGTAAAAAATGTCCAACATTCATTTTCCATGTTATTTAATGCTTGCTGTGTGTTTCTGCGCTCTGTTTTGATATCAACTTATTTTTTGATTGAATACTCCAAATATTTTTTAAATGTCTTGTTTTTGATAACAACTGATCGTTATTTCCATTTTGCCTCTCATACTTTATGAAGAAACAAAGCTAAGATAACTACTTAGCCAAGAAGTTAGCTTAGTAGTTAGCTTAGCAAGCTACTCAGCTAAATCCTTAGCCAAGAAGTGAGCTAAGTAGTTAGCTTAGCAAGCTACTAAAATGGATATGGGTCATTTGACCCATGTTGTGCATTAGAAGAGTAGTGACACGAAAAGGGATTTTATTAAAAAAATAATAAAGGAAAACTTAACATTAGGATGTATGATGATCAAAAACAAACTAATTGAGGAAAACCTGGAATACTGAATGATGAAAATAATTTATTGCAAAGATATAGAACATAAAAACTCTGCCGGGTCACTTTAGACCCATGTTGTGCATCAAAGGGTTAAGTAAAACAAAAACATGACATGCACTAAACTTTTTGCTGAGCCACAGCAGCACCAGGTGCAGTATAACATGCTGAGGCTAGCTACTGTATATAAATATGGCATGTTGAAATAGGAGAGCTGCTAGCTGTCAAAGTCACAGCGACATTGGTCATATGATCACAACTACACCTCACTAAACATTTACAACCCTTGATAATGTCTCCTAAAGTTGAATGTTTATGAAGTGAAAAATGCATGTTCCCTTCTTGAATTATTGAATAACTCAAAAGACATTAGCTCAGGTCTGCCACAAGCTTTTTAACACCCGGATTGACTGATTGACTGTACTCATATATCCACTGGCAGACAGTCTACAGGGGTATTTTTTGACACCCTGGCTGCTTGTGGAAACATTGGCAGAGGGAGATGTGTCACTCTATATTCTTCTGTGAAGAAAAACACTGTTTAAGAACAACATCACTTGTAGAGAAGGGTGAGTGAGTGGGCTAGAAACTGTGCAGCAAAATGTGGAAACAGCACAACACAAGGTATCTGTGTTCCTTCTGCTGTCTTTGTACAACACCCCCTCCAGTGTTTGAGCCAACTCTCACTGTTTGTCAGGTTCAGCTTATGTAGGAAGAAAGTGGCCATGCACCAAATAAAGAAAGACAACCAACATTTACGAATGCAGCAAGTCAACATCATCAGTGACAGGTAGCGGTGGTGTAGTAGCAGCTGAATGCAGGTAGTACCGTCCCAGGCCCACTAGAGTTTTAGTTTCTGTGATGTCAAAGTAAAAAAACACACATAGTCCTGACGGATTTCAGAAAAAAGGACTTCTATAAGAAGTGAGGAGCATTTATGGGTACAAGTCGGGAACCGGCCTACTTTACTTATTTCAAGGGTGAAGAATCCCCAAAAAAATGGTTCCCAAGCTAAATTTAGAGTTTTTGACTCTCATATGCAAGTCAATATGGCGGCCAAATTGCCCATCTTGCTCAGTCGTAGGACCATTTCCCCAAGTTTTATTGTAAGTAGGCAATCAAAGATGAGGAAATTAAGTTTATATACATATGCATATATATATATATATATATATATATATATATATATATATATATATATATGCAAAATACCAACTTTTAAGGTGAGATTTTAACTATTTTAAATGTTCCAGTTGGTATTTTGCATATATATATATATATATATATATATATATATATATATATATATATATATATATATATAAAAGACACTGAGCCTCCACTATATTCTTGCTCTGACCCTAGACTATAGGTCCAGAAACTTAATTTCCTCATCTTGATTGCCTACTTACAAAAAAACTAAGGGGAAATGGTCCAACGACTGAGCAAGATGGGCAATTTGGTGGCCATTTGATATACAAATGAGAAGGTCAAAAATAAAAAATTTCGCTTGGGAACCATTTTTTTTGGATTCTGCACCCGTGAAATAAGTAAAGTAGGCCGGTTCCCGACTTACGACTTACGTACCAATAAATGCTCCTCACTATCACTTTTTGGACAATTCCGTCTAGACTAACATGCCAATAAGTCTGCATATAACTCCTGAGGGACGGAGGGAGACAAGGCTGTTTTCAAAGACCTGTTGCAACCTACACAGCCAACAGCAAGCATGAACCGTGTAGTGGTTTTTTTTAAATAGCTAAGAGATGCAGGAGCTACATGATTGGTTGAAAGGTGATGGGGCAGTGACAACACCTGTCATCATAACATTATGAAAGAAAACTTGATATTTACAATATTTGTGTTAATTTGAAAAATGTAAAAAATATTTTGTGTTAATTATAGGGGTGTGACTCTCGTGCCACGAGAACTTGTGAGATTAAACTCGACGATATTTCTCGTCACATTAAAAATCTGTCTCGTGAGATTTGTGAGCTATCCAAACTCCTATTTGTGACCTGTGGGGGCAGCTTTGATTACTTCTTTAGATCAGCTATTCTCAACCTTGGGGTCGGGACCCCAAGTGGGGTCGCGAGATGATTTCTGGGGGTCACCAAATCATTTTGGAAGTCAGCTCTGTCTCCACTGTGTTAAAGTGTTCATGTGTTTCAGTCTTTTTGGTCACTTAATGTCTTTTTTTTTTGTCATTTTGTGTCTTTTTTGATTATTTTGTGGTCAATTTGTGTCTTTTTTGGTCATTTTGTTTCTTTTTTTTGGTAATTTTGTGTCTTTTTTGGTAATTTTGTGTCTTTTCTGGTAATTTTGTGTCTCTTTTGGTCATTTTGTAGCTTTTTTGATCATTTTGTGGTCAATTTGTGTCTTTTTTGGTCATTTTGTTTCCTTTTTTTGGTCATTTTGTTTCTTTTTTGGGTGATCTGAACTGTGCATGTGAGATTCTGTTCAATAACAATTGGGGGTCGCGACTCAAACAGGTTGAGAACTACTGCTTTAGATTTACTAGATTCTCTCTTTTTCCTGTGCAGGATGTGGTGAACACTGAGGGCTGCAGAGGGTAACAGGACGCTGCTCTGACACCTTCAGAGGCAGGATGCTGAGATAAACACAATGACTGTACAGCAGATTCACCTGCTGCCAGCCTCACTGCATCAAAGACACACTAACACATGCATTTGCTTGTGGACGTGAGACACAAGCGATGCAGCACTGCACAGATCACACACACACACACACACACACACACACAGGATTCTCACTTCAGTGTCAGATATCTTTAGTGTGTCACCTACGTAGGTGTCGGGTAAATACACAGTGTTATACATGAAATGTATGTATTTACTGTCAGAAGTGTAAACAATATGAAAAAGAATTCAAAATGTGTTAATACTTACTCCATTGATTTAATAAGCTATTCATATGCATCTTGTGGATGGTGGAAGAAACCCGAGGTCTCTCTGCAGACACTGAGGAGGAACCACACACATGCAACAGAACATGAGCAACAGCACAGACACAAAACAACACAAACAGACTGCAAACTGACACGAAGGCTGATCATCATCACATGGAGTTTCTTTCAAATAAGTCACAGTAAGTTTAGAGAGAGGGCCGTAATATCTCCTGTCAAGATTAGGGGCAGGAATCGTGTTTCATCATGATATTAGATATTAGATCAATTCATTGGACAACAATAACATATTTGCCATCATCACAAAGTCTGCCGCAGTAACACTTCTAGTTCATGGGTCTCAAACTTGCGGCCCGTGGGCCAATTGCGGTCCTCGTGGCAATATTTTGTGGCCCTCACCTTGAAATTAAAGTTTAACATGAGTTTTATATGAATTAATTAAGGTCCCTTTAATTACTTTTTTTTGGTAAATCTGTGTATTTTTTGGTCATATTGTGTCTTTTTTCTAATTTTGTGTCTTTTTTTGGTAAATCTGTGTATTTTTTGGTCATTTTGTGTCTTTTTTTACTGGTTTATTTACTGTAAAATGAAATAAAATGAAATAAACACAGATTTTTTTAGTTGTGTTTACAGTACTGATTTGTTTACTGTAAAAAAACAGTTAAACATTGTGATATTTAATGGTATTGTACATGGCAAAATGGCACAGTAAACAATGCTGTTAATTTGATAATAATTTCATCATTACTTTTTATAGAAATAACTAGTAATTGCAAGTAATTACTCTATACACTAAAGGAAATAATATTAATATATTTACTCTTTTACAATTGATTTCCATTCTGTGTTTTGTATGAAAAACCTTACTTAAAGTTAATTATTTAAACAGCATTTGTACACTGTAATAAAAGATAATAACGACTCAATAAAATTGAGGCAACAGATTGCAGGCAATATTATTAATTAATTCTAACTACGTTACAAGTTGAGTTAATAAAAAACTTAACAGGAAGTGTTAAGCGTCAATTAAAAACGGACTAATTCTATTGTGTTGGATGAATTCAAAATTCTCTTGATTTAGAATTACATACACATAAAGATTATATTTAATGTCATCAAAATAAGTAGATTCTATCATTTAACATTTATCATATCAACATTTTTATATTAAAGTTACTTAAACAACTGCCTCAAAATAAAGGACACATTTATATTTAATACATTTTATCAAATATATTACGTAAAATGAAATGACTACATAATAATTTACTACAGTGTATAAAATCAAAAATCAAAATTACTTTATTCATCCCCAAGGAGAAATTCAGTTAGTCTGGTAGAATCTCTTGGGACTATATTTCTTATTCTGATCAAAATTATGATAAAAATGGAAAAATACACTAGTCTCCTTTACTTTTCATAGTACTACACTTTCTTCTGTGTTTTTTCTACAGTAATGTTTTAACTACTGTAATTTTGTCACAAGGACTAATTTTTATTGTAAATTATACAGCATTTTACTGTAAAAATCAAACACAGTGATGAACTCTGAATAATACAGTAAATAACTGTAACTGATTTCACAGCGATTATTTACAGTGTGTGGCAATTAAAGAGACAGATTAACCCATTAGTCTACCCACCCAAACACACACACACACACACACACACATTCCCACAACAATTAAGCTCAGACACCAACTGTATTCCTCCACTGGAGTGTATTTGGCCTCATGTTTGCTATTTGTCAGTTGGTTAAACACTAATTACCAACAGCATTAATTGTTCAGCACATTCTGTCGTGTTGCTGTTGATGTATCACTTCCCTCTTTGCACACAGAGCAACATTATTATTCCTTCATTAGGAGCTGTGTCTTTGCTCGCCTGATGAATTGAAGTGTAACATTCTCTCTCTTTTAGCTGTTTCTTTTTTCCACAAACTCCTGGGTTGAATATCTGTCTCTTTAGCTGCACTGCAAGAGAGCCAACTTGTGTTTTTTGGCCTAAAACAGTGATTTAAGTTGGTAAAACTTGGAAATATAAATTATTGACATTTAGGGCAATAATGTAAGTTAGCACAACAAAGGAAGCCAGTTGTCTGCTCAAAAACAAGTTGGTGAGTTGTTGTTACTTATATCTTTAAGTTGGGGTTCACAACAAGGGACAATAGTTCTGATAACTCTTATTTCTTTGTTGGGAAATGCGGGAAAGCGGTCATTAGCGAAAGCTAGCGGCTATCTGATGCTAGCGGCTAACTGATGCTAGCGGCGCTGCTTGTTACAGCTACAAGTGTAGCCATTAGCGTATCAATGCTAACTCAAAATTGTGGTCACAACATTAGCTGACAAGTTATTACAATGTAAATTGAGAATTCAGAGTTAAGCAAACTCAAAAACAAAACTTAAAATATTTAGTTAAATTGTCCAACTTAAAATTTTATCAAAGTTTGTTTGTTTGTTTGTTTGTTTTTGAGTTTGCTCAACTCTGAATTCAGATTTTTGAACTTAACATTTTTTTTTTGAGTTAGCATTGATACGCTAATGGCTACTCTTGTAGCTGTAAAAAGCAGCGCCGCTAGCATCAGTTAGCCGCTAGCGTCAGTTAGCCGCTAGCATCAGTTAGCCGCTAGCTTTCGCTAATGACCAAATGTCACCGCTTTCCCGCATTTCCCAACAAAGAAATAAGAGTTATCAGAACTATTGTCCCTTGTTGTGAACCCCAACTTAAAGATATAAGTAACAACAACTCACCAACTTGTTTTTGAGCAGACAACTGGCTTCCTTTGTTGTGCTAACTTACATTATTGCCCTAAATGTCAATAATTTATATTTCCAAGTTTTACCAACTTAAATCACTGTTTTAGGCCAAAAAATACAAGTTGGCTTTTTTTGCAGTGTAGGTCAGGTAAATATTTCTTCTCAACTCTTTTAGTTGTGGTCAGATAATACAAAGCCAGATTTGTTTACACAAATGCTATCAGATTGAAGCCTTTTATTTTCAAAAGTGAGCTTGTGAATAAAGGAAAACATTATAATCTTTACATCTGAAAATCTTTTTGTCTAGTTGTTAATGGGTCTTGTGGGAAAATACACATAAAGAAAGGGAAAATAAACATGAAAACTGCTAATGGTGGAGCCCAGTAATGCAGCTGAATCTGGCAGCAACACATAGCAGCAATGTTTGTGGTGAGGAAATGCATGGCTTTTGTATCTTTTTGTGTTTTTATAAAAAGTCATCTTTGAGATATTGTTACTTGTGTCATAAGATATGAATATGTGCGGGAAAAGATTGTAAACTACCTATTAAATGTCATGCTGTAGGTATAAAAAATATATTATATCAGTATATACTCCAACAACAGCATCTGTAGTCAAGTATGATGCAACACTTTCCTTTATATGCTGTGTGTGATAATAAGCTAAAAAAAACTTTCTGAACTTATTAGCTTTGAGGTATATGTACATATCGTCCAGTTGATCATTTTTTTATGAAGTAGTTTCACTACTTTTTCTAAGTAGCTTAATGTTGGGCTTACACCAAACCATTTCCCCATTCCCAGATTAAATGCTAAGTCTTTAGTAAAAAAAAGGTAGTAATCTGCTCTGTTTCATATCAGTCTTTTCCTGGTCTTGGGTTTGTCACAGTGACGTAACACAACATGGTTTTCTTCATAATGATTTTGGTTATTATCAAGAATGTTTCCATGACTGTAGATCTAAAAATTACCAAAAAATGACATTTTTTTTCCCGAAATAGACACAAGTTGACCAAAAATAGATGTAAAAATGATCAAATAAGAGAAAAAAAAGACCAAAAATAGATGTAAAAATGATCAAATAAGAGAAAAAAAAAGACCAAAAATAGATGTAAAAATGATCAAAAAAGACACAAAATTGCCAAAAATAGATGCAAAATGATAAAAAAAAAAGACACACAATGACCAAAAATACAGTCATGGGAAAAAAAAGTATTAAACCAATCTGCTCTGTTTCATATCAGTCTTTTCCTCGTCTTGGGTTTGGATCATATCAAACATGTTTGATATTATCTCAAGTCTCAGTGACGTAACACAATCACCAACCAACAGATGAGCCAGCCAGTAAAACCAGTAAAACCACTTCCACAGGAAAAGGAACATCACAATAATGCCTCAATAAAAATATAGTGATGTCATATATTTAGATGTTTCTTAGTAAAGAGAACAGTAAGGAGAGCCAGTTAAAATGTATAAATAAATATAAGGCCTACATAAGTAAGTAATAAATAATCGATAATTAATGTTTGATTAACTAAATGAAAGTTGATATAGCTGATAAATATAATTATTCAATTAATTAAATTATAATTAAATAGGACATAAATGTATATCATGAATTAATTTCTAAATGTTCCTTTCCTTTATTCTTCCTTATATCTATTTTTACTGTAAAATAGTCAACTTTTCATGTCAGAAAACCCTTTTTCAGCTTTGTGAGGGGCATTTTGTGGCGTCTTCTCCTCTAATTTTTGTTGTTGTTGGTTTTTAACACAAACCACTGAACACACTAGAGCAGCTGGAGCCAAAAGCTGCTTCTCCTCCATTTGTAAGTTTTTACTAAGAACATGATGAGGAAAAAAATACACTGTAGGTAAAAACTGCTAAAAGAATCTAGTTGTAGTCTTGTAAATAGTTTCCCTGCAAGACTGACAGTCCGTCTAAAATCTCAGTGTGAGACTAAAAACTCTAAACACCTGTCTTTAGATGTGAGCAGGTGTGAGCTGATAGTTTTCAGGAGTCTTTTCCAAATCTTTTCAAAGTCTTCTGATCTATAGGTAGCATTAGTTAACCTAGGGTAGTCTTACTGTAGTCCATCTTCCTCTAGTAATGAGTGAAAAAAATTGTAACTGGTGCATTACTAAACAATGTCATCATTTATGAATTTTCAGAATAATATTAACCATAAGGACAGCCCTCAGGGTCCCTGGTCACACTGTGACTAAATCAAGTGATTTGCACTAAAAAAACAGGTGTATTTATATATGTATGATGTTTTTGGGAGACCCCTCCGTGTTGTTTTGAATAATCGATTGTAAGTAAGTGTTCTGATGAACAGTTTGCTCCCATATTAACTCAGATTTGGCAATGTCATCATTTATGAATTTACAGAATAATAATAATAACCATAAAGACAAACTTCCTGTCCCTGCTGCTCACGTTCAAATATCTACTTTTCCTGCATGTCAGCAGCTGATGACTCCTGATGTTCATTTCATGGACCTCTGAGGGGTGCCGGACCATAGACTGGACACCAGTGCGCACTGTGACTAAATCAAGTGATTTGCACTAAAAACCAGGTGTATTTATATATGTATGATGTTTTTGGGAGACCCATGTTGCATTGAATACCTGATTGTAAGTAAATGTTCTGATGAACAGCTTGCTCCCATTAGCCCATTGAAGCCTGGAAAGCGGATATGTCATTTTGTCATATTTGTAAAAGCTCTCAAAGACTTTTTGAATTTCATTTCTATCTGCTACAGAGGCTGAAAAATCTATTATTTAGTAGAAGCGTTGACACTTCTGTTGAATTTCCAGAAAAACTTCAGGTTTTAGGGGCTTATTTTAAATTCGCCCAGAGATTTTACAGGAAGTTTTAGGCGTCAATGGGTTAACTCAGATTTGGCAATGTCATCATTTATGAATTTACTGAATAATAATAACCATAATCTCACTTTCAAATGTCTACTTTTCCTGCATGTCAGCAGCTGATGACCCCCGGTGTTCATTTCACGGACCCCTGAGGGGTGCCGGACCCTAGGCTGGACACCAGTGCGCACTGTGATGATAGTGTGTGTTGGAGACATCCAGCTGATCATCTCTACTCTCTGTACAATCACCTCGCAGCGCAGATATCAAATTTCCCGACACTTTTTCTTTTCATAAAGCAGCTTCATCAACACACTTCTTGACAGGTCAACTACATTAGCTATAGTTAATTTAATTACATACTTTTTGGTTGATATTATTATTACTTATTGACTAAATTGGATGGAAATTTTCTGTGTAATCTAAATGAGTAAAGCTGACAAAATGCCTTTGAGTGTAGGTACACCACCAGATACAACATGCCTCTTAACCCTCTGGAAAATATACTGAGCATGTTTTATTTACAGTAATAACTTTATTTATATAACAGCTGTTATCAGCTTGTCTAGACAAGCTGAGAAAGCCAGTTGAAATGCCATTTATGTTTCTAGACCATTTTTAAAATATGAATTTTGTTTCTACAATACTTACAATACTTAATATTTTCAAATATCTACTTTTCCTGCATGTCAGCAGCTGATGACCCCTGATGTTCATTTCATGGACCCCTGAGGGGTGCCGGACCATAGACTGGACACCACTGCGCACTGTGACTAAATCAAGTGATTTGCACTAAAAACCAGGTGTATTTATATATGTATGATGTTTTTGGGAGACCCCGGATGTTGCATTGAATAACCGATTGTAAGTTAGTGTTCTGATGAACAGCTTGCAATTAACAACTAACTTACTGTAATTATTATTTACAGTAGAACTACTGTATTTTTACTTACAGTACTGTTTTTATACTGTAAAATAAAAACATTAAACACTGATTTTAGTTTTATTTACAATACTGGTTAATTTACTGTAAAATATAAAAAATAAACAGATTTTTTTAGTTGTGTTTACAGTACTGATTTGTTTACTGTAAGAATAAAAAACAGTTAAACATTGTGATTTTTGCTCCCATATTAACTCAGATTTGGCAATGTCATCATTTATGAATTTACTGAATAATAACCATAATCTCACTTTCAAATGCCTACTTTTCCTGCATGTCAGTAGCTGATGACCCCTGGTGTTCATTTCATGGACCCCTGAGGGGTGCCGGACCCTAGACTGGACACCAGTGCGCACTGTGATGATAGTGTGTGTTGGAGACATCCAGCTGATCATCTCTACTCTCTGTACAATCACCTCGCAGCGCAGATATCAAATGTCCCCACAGTTTTTCTTTTCATAAAGCAGCTTCATCAACACACTTCCTGACATTCCTCCACAACTTTCTACCAGCAGAAGAAGAAACAAAGCGGGTCTTACATAGATCAGTCCGCGGCTGGCTGTGCTTCAGACGGAGGCTCCGTGCATCATAGATCCTGGTGGTCCTGGTGGTCCTGGTGGTGGTGCTGGTGCTGGTCTCTGCAGGAAGTCCCGCTGCTGCAAACTCTTGTCAGATAACTCCCGTCTGCAGCTCGCTGCGCTCACACAAGCCTCCACAATGCAAATGCATGTTTCATGTGTTGTCTTAGAAACCAGAGTGATCAGCTGTAGCTCCGCCCACACGGAGCCAGCAGCAGCAGCAGCAGCAGCAGCACTGTGGACTGATGAAGAGCTGTCACTTTGTTGTTGTTGATTATTTATGTCCATAGATATGTTTGTGTTGCCTTTAAAGACC
Organism: Centropristis striata; assembly: GCF_030273125.1. Classification (NCBI taxonomy): domain Eukaryota; kingdom Metazoa; phylum Chordata; class Actinopteri; order Perciformes; family Serranidae; genus Centropristis; species Centropristis striata. Next base: position 38,981,556 of record NC_081523.1, on the reverse strand, counting down.
CTCCAGGCCCCCCAGTGTTTACTGCGTCACATGATATAATGCTTTATGATGACTGTATGAAGTGTGTTTGTGCTGATCAGAAGAATCTAGATGCAGCAGGAGGTGGGAGTGTTGTGAACAAAGCGGAGCTCTGGGCCAGAGCATAAACTCCCACTCAGTCAGAGAGGGAAATGAATAGACTGGAACAGAAGGCTCACAAATAACAGACAAATGGAAAGTCTATGCAGAGCAGAGCAGAGGAGAGGAGAGCGCTGCAGGATGGAATAAACACTTTGTCTCTTTACTATCTTCAAACATTTATATCAGGTTTACTCATTTCACTTCCATAGAAAATGCCCATCCCATTGAGTCAACCAAAAGAGTATCATTTATGTAACTACATCAAATAAAATTGAGATTTATATTACACATTTATGTAACTATGTTTTTTAGATTTTAACTAATTCATGGTGTTAAGTGATACATGTGTTTTTGTTCCAATCAATAATTTCTTGGTGCATTGAATCAGCTGTTCTCAACCTTGGGGTCGGGACCCCAATTGGGGTCGTGAAATGATTTCTGGGGGTCGCCAAATCATTTTGGAAGTCAGCTCTGTCTCCACTGTGTTAAAGTGTTCATGTGTTTTAGTCTTTTTGGTCATTTAATGTCTTTTTTGGTCATTTTGTGTCTTTTTGATCATTTTGTGGTCAATTTGTGGGGTTTTTTTTGGTCATTTTGTTTCCTTTTTTGGTCACTTTGTGTCTTTTCCTAGTCATTTTGTGTCTTTTTTTTTTAGTAATTTTTGTCTTTTTTTAGTCATTTTGTTTCTTTTCTGCGTCATCTTGTGTCTTTTTTTGGTCATTTTGTGTCTTTTTTGGTCATTTTGTGTCTTTTTAGTCATTTTGTGTCTTTTTGTGGTCATTTTGTTTCTTTTTTGGGTGATCTGAACTGTGCGTGTGAGATTGTGTTCAGTGAGTGGGGGTCGCGGACAACATGCATGTTAAATTGGGGGTCGCGACTCAAAAAGGTTGAGAACTACTGCATTAAATTGCTTGGTCACATACATTAACAGAATGCATTAACAAAAAAGAAAAATATATTAAATTGGAACCGTTCATTATGTTCAAACATTTATGTCAGATTAACTTATTTCACTTACATAGAAAATGCCCATCCCATTCGGTCAACCAAAAGAGTATCATTTATGTAACTAAATCAAATACAATTGAGATTTATATTACACATTTATGTAACTATGGCTTATGGCCAATCAATAATTTCTTGGTGCATTAAATTGCTTGGTCACATTTACATTTACATTTAGTCATTTAGCAGACGCTTTTATCCAAAGCGACTTACAGGAAGAGTAAAAACAAACAATCAAGGTATAGTGCAATAATAATTAGTGCATCAATAAGTGCTAGTGACAATTCTTTGAGGAGTAGAATTACCGTGTGGTGCTAGGAATACGTTAACAGGATGCATTAACAAAAAAGAAAAATATATTTAATTGGATCCGTTCATTATGTTCAAACATTTATGTCAGCTTTACTTATTTCACTTACATAGAAAATGCCCATCCCATTGAGTCAACCAAAAGAGTATCATTTATGTAACTAAATCAAATACAATTGAGATTTATACGACACATTTATGTAACTAACTTTTATATTTTACCTAATTCATATTGTTTAATGATTTTAATACATGTGTTTTTGTTCCAATCAATAATTTCTTGGTGCATTAAATTGCTTGGTCACATACATAAACAGGATGCATTAACAAAAAAGAAAAATATATTAAATTGGAACCGTTCATTATGTTTCTAAAGCATCATTATTTATTGACCAAGGTTATGATAAAAAAATTTTAAAAAGCCACAATCAGATGGTTGGCAAAAATGAGCAATTATAAAAGATTTTAATTAAAGTAAAGAAAAAAAGATACATTTCCATAGAAACCTGTGTCTTTTGTTTGTATTTTGGGTTCCTGGCAGCTTTATACTGTACTATAATTTGAAAAAATGAAAAATCTGACTGATAGCCAAGTTTGTGTGGAGAAAAGGAGCCATGCATGTAATGTAAGGATAGACTGAAAGATGATAAACAGAGACAGAAATAATGCATAGGAAGTTGATAAATTTGAACCAAAATCTCCTGGACTTCAGAGGTTGAAAGTAAAGTTGCCTAGAATTGTAAGTAATTCAACAAAAAAGTTTTTTTATTCTGAGATTGTTTCATTTGAGAGATTTAAGAGCTTTTTGATAAAGGACCGGTAGAACCTGATGATGTAATAAATTCCCGATAATGTAATAAAAATCTGCACTTGAGTCCACTGAAAATGTAATAAAACCTGATAATGTTATAACTTCCCGATAATGTAATAAAGTGCATTTCCCAATAACGTAATACATTTTTTTTTAACCAATAATGTAATAAAGTATAACATTAATGGGAGGTTATTACATTATCAGGTTAGCCTTCATTTCTCAAGTCCTGATAATGTAATAATTCCCCAATATTGTAATAATTTAACAGCAGACCACCCATTACTTGGGTTCAAGTGGTGATACTGTGTATCAACTCTAGCTCCAGAGCTCTAGCGCCACCAACAGGTCAAAGTTGAATGTTTATGAGATGTTTATTGACTTTTGACCCGTTCATCCGTTTTTCACAAACGAGGTATCCATGACAACACGAATGCATTCAACAGCTTCTTGAAATCTAAAGGTGCTTGGTGTTATACTTTATTACATTATTGGTAAAAAGTGTATTTCATTATTGGGAAATGCACTTTATTACATTATCGGGAAGTTATTACATAATCAGGTTTTATTACATTTTCAATGGACTCAAGTGCAGATTTTTATTACATTATCGGGGTTATTACATTATCGGGAAGTTATTACATTATCAGGTTTTATTACATTTTCAATGGACTCGAGTGCAGATTTTTCTTACATTATCTGGAAATTATTACATTATCAGATTTTATTACATTTTCAATGGACTCAAGTGCAGATTTCTATTACATTATCGGGAAGTTATTACATTATCAGGTTTTATTACATTTTCAATGGACTCAAGTGCAGATTTTTATTACATTATCTGGAAATTTATTACATTATCAGGATCTACAGGGCCAACAATGGCACAACATAAAGTATCCATCTCCTGGTTCCTGTGAATAAGACTTTAGTTCACTGCCAGCCAGAGGAACAACCTGCAGAGCGTGGTAAACATGGTAGCATGTTTGGCTGCTGCAGCTGGTGCAGGTTGGCTGAGGCAGCCATCTGCCGGCTCAGCACGCTGCTGACTCATGCAGCAGCAGCAGCTGTCTTCTTCTTCTCTGCTGCAGGAATCACTTTAACCATCAGCCATGCTGTTCATTTCACCAGTCAGAGAGCTCAGTCAGTACCAACTGTTGATTGATGCTATGCTATTCAACCTTTCACTAATTTATAATCTTAATACTGGCCCCGACAGACAAAGCATGTCATTTCATCATATTCACGTATGCATTACATTACATTACATTACATTACATGTCATTTAGCAGACACTTTTGTCCAAAGCGACTTACAATAAGTGCATTCAACCTGAAGGTACTAGACATAGACCACAGGAATCAAGTAAGTACATAACTTTAAGAGCTAACTGTCATTGCTACAGGAGTGCTATATGTTAAAGAAGAAAAGAAGAAGAGAAAAAGAAACACTTTTTAAAAAAAATATATATATATATGTGAGGTGACCATGACTTAACCGAGGTAATAATAATAATAATACATTTTATTTGTAATGCACTTTACATTACAGGAAATCTCAAAGTGCTACAGGTTAAAAACATAACAGTCTAATTATAAAAAGGATAAAAAAAGGGGGAAAAAACAGCTAAAAACAGAAAACATACATACATAATCTAAAAACCATCTAGATGGGAGGAACCAAAGGTTTTGCTAAAAAGGAAAGTTTTTAGTCCTTTTTTAAAAGTGTCTATGGACTGTGGTGCCCTCAGGGTGTCAGGAGCTATTGCATGTCATTTTACCACAGATACAATCAAAAAAATCAAATCAAATCAAAATCAATCAAAGCAAATCTAAATGACTTTATTTATCCTGAGGGTAAATTCAGTTAGTCTGGTAGAATCTCTGTTAGAATGAGACAGCCTGATGTCTGTAGGAGAGAAGGATCTTTTGAATCTCAAAAAAGTATCGATACTAAAACTTTGTATTCATTTCATTAATCCATTCACTACTTTATTGCGAAGGCTTGTAAAAATGTGTCTGTCTGCAATTGATTTAGACTTCAGTGCTACTTTCAGAGCAAGATCACGTTTTTTCATCAAGTCCCACAGGTGGTCATTAAACCAGGGTAGGTTATTTTTACGCCGTCCATTTTTAAATGTTTTCATGTATTTTTCTTTAGTTCTGTTTATTGTGCTTATAAAAGACTCACAGGAGGCCTCTATATTATCTGTGAGCAAAACATCTCTCCAGACAGTTTGACTTAGTTCTTCCTTGAATGCCTCCATGTCTTGTTTCCTTATTCCATATGAGTGTTTAATTATCTCTTGTTGGTAGATAACCCTGTTTTTTGTCAATTTCCTTGCAATAAGAGTCATATTATGATCCGACAAACCAGTGAGAAGATTATAAGATTTAGTAATTCTCTCAGGCTTGTTATAAAGATGAGATCAATTTGTGTTTTTGAGACATTTGTTTTTCTTGTGCGTCCATCTATTAGTTGTGTCAAATTGATTTGTAAGTGCTTTTAGCTTCTTTCTGGTTGCTTTTTCAGTCCAATTTAAATTAAAATCGCCCAGAACTATACATTCTTTCTTTGTGTCCAATTTTTTAAGCAGGTTCTTGAAATGCTCATAAAACGTGACGTCAGATTTACATTTGAATGCATCAATAACAATAGTCGGCTAACATCATATATTTAATACAAAGCCCCAAAATGTGTTTATCTATATAAACAATATAAAAATATAATATGAATAATTGAAAATATATTGTTAAACTTTGGACAAAAACAGAAACTTTAACTCTTGATACTAAGAACAAGTTACTCACTGGTACAACTGTCTTACATGTCTTTTATTTTTGCTGAAATAAAGTTTTTAAACAATTCTTCCACCTAAACATAATGCATATCCACTTGACTTACTTATACTTTTAGTGTTTGACCTTCTGCCTAATGCATCATATATATTTTATAGCATATTGTCCTGTGCATGATTGTGATGAATATATCTCTAAAAACATATTTTGTGTTCAATAATTGCCCGAGACTTTCATGTTGTGTGGAAGGAAACAGCATTTATTCCAGCACAGCAAAGTATCAGTGAGGTAGCAGCAGCACAGAATCACAGTGATACATTATAATGAACTGATCTACTAACAAACAAGTGGAGAAGTTTATCTCCTCATTAATATGCAGTAAGAAATATAGCTTTAGAGTCCAGCGATACAAGGCATTTTGGCTGTAAAAAAACAGAAACAAAATACAGCATTTCTGATCAAAATTCAGTGATTTTCTTAATAATAATGAGTGTGTAAACCATAATCTATGTGCATCAGGCACTGAGTTAACAGTACACGTCACCTGCAGGCACATACTGCCACCAGCTGGTCGTCATCGGCAACTACAATACATCCATAAATAGGCACACTCATAAGATACACTGTCAATAAATAGGCACAAATAAGCTGCAGGTATTCTATAAAGTCAAGGTAACACTTTATATTAGGGAACACATATTCAACATGAATTAGTTGCTTATTAGCATGCAAATAAGTAACATATTGGCTCTTAATGAGTCATTATTAAGTAGTTATTAATGCCTTATTCTGCATGGCCTTATTATACAACCAGTAAGACATTAACTAAGAGTTTTCCCTCAATAACCTCAGAATTATTGATTATTAGTAGTAAGTAAGGAAGTTGTTGTATATGAGTTATGATCTTAATATGCTTTACTTTGTATGGACTTTATAATCTCTACATAGCGGTGAACGAAACCATGGAAACGGCCTTTTGGGTGGTTCACTGGTAGACTAACATTGGTACAAAGTGAGCCACTTTATAGAGTAATGATTGACATTATAATCCACCAATCCTCATCAATCATCCAAAAGGAGCCACCAGTCAGTCAAAGGTCTGGAGAAGGTGGCTATTTGCCGTTTCCATGGAGACTTATAAAGTCCATACAAAGTAAAGCATATTAAGATCATAATTCATATACAACAACTTCCTCACTTACTACTAATAATCAATAATTCTGAGGTTATTGAGGGAAAACTCTTAGTTAATGTCTTACTGGTTGTATAATAAGGCCATGCAGAATAAGGCATTAATAACTACTTAATAATGACTCATTAAGAGACAATATGTTACTTATTTGCATGCTAATAAGCAACTAATTAATGTTGAATATGTGTTCCCTAATCTAAAGTGTTACCAACAACGGAAACTTAGAAGAAAAACAGAAAAATACAGCATTTCTGAGAGAAATTCAGTGATTTCCTTCATAATAATGAGTGTATAAATCATAATCTATCTGCATCAGGCACTGAGTTAACAGTACATGTCACCTGCAGGCACATACTGCCATCAGCTGGTCGTCATCGGCAACTACAATACATCCATAAATAGGCACACTCATAAGATACATACTGTCAATAAATAGGCACAAATAAGCTGCACTTATTATATAAAGTCTACACTTTAGATTAGGTAACACATATTCAACATCAATAAGTTGCTTATTAGCAATAAGGCATTAATAACTACTTAATAATGGCTAATTAAGAGCCAATATGTTACTTATTTGCATGCTAATAAGCAACTAATTAATGTTGAATGTTCCCTAATCTACAGTGTTACCGACAATCGAAACCTAAAAGAAAAACAGAAACAAAATACAGCATTTCTGATCAAAATTGAGTGATTTTCTTCATAATACATCCATAAATAGGCTCACTCATAAGATACATAGTGTCAATAAATAGGCACAAATAAGCTGCAGGTATTCTATAAAGTCTACACTTAGTGTCATAGTAGCAGTGCATGCATTTTGCATTTTAACAGAACGTTTTGCAGGTAATGTGACTCCATGTTGTTACACGTGGACCCAAACCCCAACAGGCACTAACTGAAGTAAAATGCATCTATTTTTAAATATTCTTTGGTTGTTATACATGAGGTCATGTAAGAGTAGGACTCTTTTACAGCACTTTGGATAAACAAGTTAAAGTTACAGCAAATATCTTCCCCATTGACCTTCATTATGAATTAGTCCAATGTAGGGCTGGGCGATATATCGATATAAATAAAAATATTGGTATATTTTTAAATGTGATATGGAATTAGACCATATCGCATATGGGTCAGTGACAAATAAGGGTTGGCAAGATGTCAAATGGTGTAACCACAAAAAATGATAAATATTAAATACTTAATACTTAATCTACCTACATTGTATTTAAGTGGATTTATACATGTAATTACTTAATTTAAAAAAAACATCAAATTAATTTTTTTTTAAATTTTTTTTAGTATTTCTACATTAACACATTTAGTCAATATTGAGCAGAACATATTCTAAATACAGCCATTTAAAAAAAAAGTTTTGACAAATTATGTAAAAATGTGTTATATACCATAGTGTTGCAATGTAAATGTGGATTGTATTTTTTCTCATTTTAGTTTTTCATTTATTTCCCCGTTATATAATCAGATTTTTATGGGGGAAAAAATTACTGGTTACACCAACTGATCATTGACCCATATATGGATATAGTTCAATTTTTTTCTTTTTATATAAATGCTGCCCTTACTAGGGTTTGTCATATTCAGTTCGTTATTCTTTTTCTCATAAAAATATATTTATTTCAGAAAAAGATTGGCCTATTTTTATTTCATAGGCTATTTTTATTTTTTAAGCTGTTTTTTTATTTAAATTTGCACTTTATGGAGCTTTGATTTTTCCTGTTGTTATACAGTATTTATGTTAACTTAAATAAACGGTTTCAATAAAACTACTTGTGACATGTCATATTTTTCTTTGACTTTGACTGAACATTTGCTCTCACTTTGTGATAAAGATATTAGGATATATATCGATATTCAGCCTAAATATATCGGGATATGACTTTTGGTCCATATCGCCCAGCCCTAATCCAATAACAATAAGATGATCCATTATGATTATGGATTATTGGACTAATTCCCAGAAGGTTAGAAGTAAAAGGCTATCTGGTCTTTGGTGTTACTGAAGTCACGTGATGCACCCTGAAGAAACTGTGACATCATTTTTTGACTATTTTTTTAAACATTTTATACACAAAATGTATCATGTTTCATGTTTTCGGTCCTCAGTGATTAGCTGGAACGTACTGAGCATATTTTCTTGTTAAAAACTACTAAAAAAACCAACAAATGATGACATCTTTTGTTTGTTTTTCTCAATCAACTATTTGATGAATCCACTAGAGCTGCAACAATTACTCCATTAATTGAACAATAATCGATATTTAAATTAATCGTCAACTATTTTGATAATCTAATAATCAGTTTGAGCAGTTTTTCTTTAAGACAATAAGTCCAAATTCTCTGATTTCAGCTTCTTCAATGTGAATACTTCTGGTTTCTTTGTTCCTTTATGACAATAAACTGAATATTTCTTTGGTTTGTGGACAAAACAAGAGATTTGAGGACGTCATCTTGTGGTTTGGGAAACACTGATTGATATTTTTATACATTTTATCGACCAAACAACTAATCGATTAATCGAAAATTATCGTTAGTTGCCGCCTTAGAATCCACTAATTATTTTAGAACCAAAAAACAATCATTAACATGTCAGTAAAGTCACGCGGTGTTAAATTCCCTGATATTAAAGACCTGTCGATCAACAGAAAATTAATCTGCAATTCTTTTGATATGCAAATATCTAGTTCCTGCTTTCTTTGGATCATAAACTGAATATGTTGGTCAGACAAAAACACCAACAACTCACAACTAACACTAAACAGTATTTCACCAATAAATAAACTCAGTAGAATCAAAACTCAGCAGTTAGTTGCAGCCCTAGTTCTCATTATCGCTGAATGTTTTCATTGCATTTTTTAATTCCCCCATTTTAACCATCCAGCTGTCAAATCCCAAACATACGATACAAAAGAAAGGTTGCTGATTTTTTCTTGAGGATACTAATACTGTCCTACAAAGTCTAACTGCAGTAACTAACAAAGGGTCAAACTGAGAAAAACTGATTTTTTAAACATTTTTACTGGCAAGCCAAGTGTGTTATATGTAGATAAGTGATATGTCACTTATTTCTACATGTATTGATGCAATTTTTCTGCTCAAAAATCATGATTTATTTGACCTTTGACCCCAAAAATGTAGTTAACGCACTACTGTAAAAAGTTCTAATAGTAATGATAAACAGAGTGCAGTAACTAAAATGTTGTTTTCTTCTTTTAGCTTTTATATTTAGTTTTCAGTGAAGAAACATTTCCAAATTGATTTTGTTATAAATGTATTTAAAAGTGTTTAACAACTCTATTCAAAGATTTGTGTATTTTAGACTTAATGTTGTAATGTTATATTTTAGTCTTAATATAACTTTATCCCACTTTTTTACTTCACCACTATCTAGATAATAATTTCCCTATCAAATAAACGTGTACTTTCTATTATTTTTATGTTTAAATGAGTATATAAATCCAAATCAGACTGTGGTAAGTGCAATTACTGCTTGGTTTAGAGTTGGATTTTGTGGTTTTTCTATCATTATGTCTCTGAAATAAAGCAAAATTGAAATCTTAAACTTTGTCACAAGATAAAACAGACATCAAGGAGTTCATTTTTAGTTATAACTTCTTCTTTTTTTTTTTTTTAACCAAAAATGTTAAATGTTACTGCAGTTAGACAGTTTGTAGGTCAGTGTAGCCATGAAACAGTTTGCATATGTGAAGGATTTAAAACAGTCCAGTTAAAGAGAACTGTTAGCTTCTCTGATCTGAATATCATTTTATCTCACTTTTTTACTTCATCACTATCTAGATAATAATTTCCCTATCAAATAAATTTATAATTTCTACTATTCTTGTCTTCACTATTCAACACAATGAAGACATACAAGGCTACACTGCTTTTGTTTTATGTTTAAATGCGTAAATACATCCAAGTACACCATGTTAAGTGCAATTACTGCAGTCTACTTTGGTTTTGAGTTGGATTTTGTAGTTACTGCAATTTTTATATCATTATGTCTCTGAAATAAAGCAAAATTTAAATCGTAAACTTTGTCACAAGATAAAACAGACATCAAGGAGTTAGTAATTTCCCTGTCAAATAAACTTATAATTTCTATTATTTTTATGTTTAAATGAGTATATAAATCCAAATCAGACTGTGGTAAGTGCAATTACTGCTTGGTTTTGAGTTTGATTTTGTGTTTTTTATGTCATTATTTCTCTGAAATAAAGCAAAATTGAAATCTTAAACTTTGTCAAAACATAAAACAGACATCAAGGAGTTCATTTTTAGTTATAACTCAATTTTGACCAAAAATATTAAATGTTACTGCAGTTAGACAGTTTGCATATGTGAAGGATTTAAAACAGTCCAGTTAGAGAGAACTGTTACCTTCTCTGATGGAGTTTTACTCAATAAAAAGGTTAGAGAAGGGGGCGGGACTTAACCTGAATAACCTGATGGCTGTGTTTCCTGTCAGCTGTCAATCATCCTGACTGAGTCAGCAGGTGCGGTGTCGCGTGGAGAAGTCCTGCCACAGGTGCAGCAGCTCTGAAGGCTTAAACCCGTTCACAAGGACCAGTCCGGCAAAGGTGCACCTGTCGTAGTCCAGGTGTCGGACCTCGAACAGGTTCCTGGGGGGCAGCAGGCTGCGGGAGTACACGGGCTGGACGTCCAGGACCCGCAGACACAGCCCCACGTAGACGTCCTCCAGCGGGATCATCCGGACGAACCTGGAGGCCCAGGAGATCCTGGAGGCCAGGTCCAAGGAGAAGACGTACCCGGCCCCGGACAGGTACGGGGGGAAGCTGTCCTCCGGGTACAGCTCCTCGGACACGTGCCACTTGCTGCTGCGGTCCCTCCTGGGCGTGCCGTCCCGGATCAGGGACCCTGTGATGAAGCCGTGCCGGGGGGACCTCCTCAGCCTCCGGACCAGGTACCGCACGTTCACAAAGATGTCCGAGTCCACCTTCATGGCGTAGGAGGCGTTGGGGCAGTGGGTCGCGAGCCACCGCATCATCACCACGGTCTTGATGGTCAGGTTCTGGTAGGAGTCCTGGAAGTCCACCTGGATGACGTCACCGTGTTTCCTGCTCTCCTCCTCGAGCTCGGCCTGCGTGCTGGACCCCTGCCCCCCCTCAGGGAGCCCCGCGAAGAACAGAGTGAGGAGGTCCCGACCCGGAGCGCCCCACGTCCGCCTCACGGCCTCCCGTGCTGCAGCCCCCCGGGGGGCCACCGGGACCATGAAGACCAGGAAGGGGGTCCTGTCCCTGCATAGAGCCGGCTGGTTGAGGGTGTAGCGGTATGTCTCAGGGGCCAGGAGCCGGTAGTCCTCCGCGGAGAGGGGACTAGGTTGTGGCGGAGGGTTACTCGGTGTGACTCGGACCAGGAGGTGAGCAGACAGGAGCAGCAGGGCCGACACGGAGACCAGCTTCAACAGCCTCCACAGACAAGTCCTCATCGCCCCGCAGGGTCCTGCTCACTCTCTAGTCCCGGAACTAGTCTCTAGTCCGGGAACTAGTCTCTAGTCCGGGAACTAGTCCCGAAAGAAACAACGAACAACCAGGAAGTCACACCGAGACCGCCGGGAGGACTGAGGACTGGAGGAGAAACAGGAAGTAGTGTGATCTATCTAGAGCTGGAGCCGGAGAGGCGGAGACCAGCAGGACTCAGACACGGTCCAGGAGGGGAATAAAATAAAATATAAAATAAAAAAATAAAAAAAGATTATACCTATGTACCCAAACATGTATACACTTTTTAAAAGTAAAACTATATATTAATAAAAATAATAATAATAATAATAAAAATAAGAAAGATTATACCTATATATGTACCAAACATGTATACACTCTTCAAAAGTAAAACTATATATTAATAATAATAATAAAAATATGAAAGATTATACCTATATATGTACCTAAACATGTATACACTCTTCAAAAGTAAAACTATATATATATTAATCATAATAATAAAAATAAGAAAGATTATTATATAAATATATATATATATATATATATATATATATATATATATATATATATATAATCTTTCTTATTTTTATTATTATGATTAATATATATATAGTTTTACTTTTGAAGAGTATATATATATATATATATATTTATATATATATATATATATATATATATATATATTAATCATAATAATAAAAATAAGAAAGATTATACCTATATATGTACCCAAACATGTATACACTCTTCAAAAGTAAAACAATATATATATATTAATCATAATAATAAAAATAAGAAAGATTATACCTATATATGTACCAAACATGTATACACTCTTCAAAAATAAAACTATATATATTAATAATAATAAAACTAAAAAAGATTATACCTGTATATGTGTACCCAAACATGTATACACTCTTCAAAAGTAAAACAATATATAAATATTAATAATAAAAATAAGAAAGATGATACCTATATATGTACCCAAACATGTATACACCCTTCAAAAGTAAAACTATATATATGTATATATATATATATATATATGTGTGTGTGTATATGTATATGTATATATATACACACGTGGACAAAATTGTTGGTACCCCTTAGTTAATGAAAGAAAAACCCACAATGGTCACAGAAATAACTTGAATCTGACAATAGTAATAATAAATAAAAATTCTATGAAAATTAACCAATGAAAATCCAACATTGATTTTGAACCGCGGTTCAACAGCATTATTTAAAAAAATAAACTCATGAAACAGGCTTGGACAAAAATGATGGCACCCCTAGAAAAGACTGAAAATAATGTGACCAAAGGGACATGTTAAATCAAGGTGTGTCCACTTATTAGCATCACAGGTGTCTACAATATTGTAATCAGTCAGTGGGCCGATATATATATACCCCTATTTATATATAGGGGGACAGGTAGTCACTGTGCTGTTTGGTGACATGGTGTGTACCAAGGTTATTATAGTTAACGAAAACTAACAAAATAACGAAAACTAAAATTGAAAAAACATTTTTGTTAACTGAAATAAAAATAAAAACAAGATAACTAACTGAAACTGTATAGTGTGGTTACAAAACTAACTAAAACTAACTAAAATTATTGTGAAAATGTCCTTAGTTTTCGTCTTTGTCAACTTTTTTCATACATAATTCAGTGTTTCTATTTGAACATGCAGGAACACATGGTGAATATGTTTACTGAGACTGGGATGTTACACTTCAACCACAATTCAATACACCTGGAACTGTAAGAGTTAATAACCTTATTGAGGCTGAGATGGATAAACCAAAGGAAATAAAGGCACATACCCATTACAAAAAAACTAAAACTAACACTAAAACTAATAAAAACTAAACTAAAACTAAGCATTTTCAAAAAATAAAAACTAAACTAAAATAGCAAACTCACGCTAAAAACGAACTAAAACTAACTGAATTTGAAAACAAAAATTCACAACGAAATTCAAACTAAAACTAATGAAAAAACCAAAACTATTATAACCTTGGTGTGCACCACTCAACATGGACCAGAGGAAGCGAAGGAAAGAATTGTCTCAGGAGATTTAAAAAAATATATAGAGTACAGTTGCACATAATATTCAGAAGTTTAAGATCCATGGGACTGTAGCCAACCTCCCTGGACGTGGCCGCAGGAGGAAAATTGATGACAAATCAAAGAGACGGATGCGGCTGTGGCTCAGTTGGGAGAGTTGGTTGGCCCCCAACCGAAGGGTTGGTGGTTCAATCCCCGACCATCGCAGCCTACATGTCGAAGTATCCTTGAGCAAGCAACATGATCTCACAGAAATCCGTGAAATAGCCACGGATTTCGCTTAACTCAAAATCCGTGGAATAGCCACGGATTTCGCTTAACTCAAAATCCGTGGAATAGCCACGGATTCGCTCAAATTTCCGTGAAACTGACACGGATTTCGCTACAATGCAAGTTAATGACAGTCATATCCCGTGGCTATTCCAACATACAAAGTGATTATGTACATTCACTGAGTGAATATTTAGAAAATAAAACATATATTTCTCGCTAGAAATGTGATCAAAATCCATTTTTATGCAGAAACTAAGTCAAAATATTGATTTTTCACTAAAAATGAGATAAATATGACTGTCATTAACTTGCATTGTAGCGAAATCCGTGTCAGTTTCACGGAAATTTGAGCGAATCCGTGGCTATTCCACGGATTTTGAGTTAAGCGAAATCCGTGGCTATTTCACTGATTTCTGTGAGACCAGGTTGTGAGCAAGATACTGAAACCCAAATTGCTCCCGATGCTGCGTTCATCGGTGTGTGAATGAATTCCCAATGGTGGCAGGTGGCACCGTTTAGGGTAACCTCTGCCACCAGTATGAATGTGTGTGTGAAAGGGTGAATGAGCGCAGTCTGTAGTGTAAAACGCTTTGAGTGGTCGCAAAGCGACTAGAAAAGCGCTATATAAGTGCAGGTCCATTTACCATTTACCATAATATGAATGGTAACAAAAGAGCCCAGAAAACCTTATAAAGGGATTAAAGGTGAACTTCAAGCTCAAGGAACATCAGGTTCAGATCGCACCATCCGTCGTTGTTTGAGCCGAAGTGGACTTGATGGGAGAGGACCATGGAGGACACCTCTGTTGATAACAAATCATAAAAAAGCCAGACTGGTGTTATAAAAATTAGGTTTATACTGTGTTTCAGATGTTTTCAATCCTACAATGAGTAGGATTATAGGAATGGGAGTCCCCATTTCTTACATGTCTTGTTTATACTTCTCTGATATGACTTTATTGCTGGGGCTGGCAGGGTGAGGTAAGGTTCAGGTTAAAGTATCAATAAAGGAAGTCTAGAACAGAGTGAGGATTAGAGAGAGGTCAGAGGACATTTAGATTGGGGATATCCTGATTACTGATTAAGGGAACAAAGGAAAACGTAGATGCACTGTATGCAAATTGTCTGTTAACAATTTGCAAGGGTTAGGACAGCCCATTATCAATAATAGTATAAGAACCAACTGTTAGAGCTCCTCTGGGAGCCTTTTTCTCTGTAACCCTTCGTTGTGTGTTGCACTGTTAAACACTCCTTCTTGTACAAGAATAATAAATTCTAATTCAACTTTGCTACTCCGAATCCAATCTTCTTTATTGAAGGGTCACTCTAAAAAATTCCTATAACAACTGGAATTTGTTGACAAGCCACAAAGCTTCTGGGAGAATGTTCTATGGAAAGATGAGACAAAAATGGCAATTTTTGCCAAGGCACATCAGCTCTTTGTTCACAGAGGAAAAGATGAAGCATGTTAAGAAAAGAACACTGTCCCAACTGTGAAACATAGTGGAGGCTCTGTTATGTTCTGGCCTGGGGCTGCTTTGCTGCATCTGGCATAGGATGTCTTGAATCTGCACAGGGTACCAGGAAATCTCAAGACTATCAAGGGATTCTAGAGAGAAATGTGCTGGCCAGTGTCAGAGAGCTTGGTCTCAGTCACAGGTCATGGGTCTGCAACAGGATAATGACCCAAAACAGCTAGAAACACCCAAGAATGGCTAAGAGGAAAACATTGGACCATTCTAAAGTGGCCTTCTATGTTGGTAATTTTGTGTCTTTTTTTGATCATTTTATGGTCATTTTTTGTCTTTTCGTTGTCATTTTGTGTCTCTTTGATCATTTTGTGTCTTTTTTGGTCATTTTGTGTTTGTTTTTGGTCATTTTGTGTCTTTTTTTTGTCATTTTGTGTCTTTTCTGGTCATTTTGTGTCTTTTCTTTGTCATTTTGTTTCTCTTTGGTCATTTTTTTTCTTTTTTGGGCCACTTTGTGTCTTTTTTTTGGTCTCATTTTTTGTCAATTTGAGTCCTTTTTTGCTTAATTTTATGTAATTTTTTCGTCATTTTGTGTCTTTTTTATCATTTTGTGTCATTTTGTGGTCAATTTGATTGTTTTTTGGGTAATTTTGTGTCTTTTTTGGTAATTTTGTGTCTTTTTTTTGATCGTTTTATGGTCATTTTTTGTCTTTTCTTTGTCATTTTGTGTCTCTTTGGTCATTTTCTTTTTTGGGCCATTTTGTGTCTTTTTGGTCATTTTGTGTCATTTTAACACTTTACAATAACCATCATTTATAAATGGTAAACAGATAGTTTATTAATGTTTAATCATAATTTATAAACCCTTTATAGGCCATTTAGAATGGTAAATATATCATGTGTTAATGTTTAACTAACTACATCATTTATAAATGGCAAATAGATGGTATATTAATGTAAGTTTATAGTTAATTTACCATTAACAAACAATTAAATTATAATTAATAGTTCATTATTCTTCTATGAGCCCCGACCTAAATCCTATTGAGCATCTTTGGAAGGAGCTGAAACATGCCGTCTGGAAAAGGCGCCCTTCAAACCTGAGACAACTGGAGCAGTTTGCTCATGAGGAGTGGGCCAAAATACCTGCCGAGAGGTGCAGAAGTCTCATTGACAGTTACAGGGATCATTTGATTGCAGTGATTGCCTCAAAAGATTGTGCAACAAAATATTAAGTTAAGGGTACCATCATTTTTGTCCAAGCCTGTTTCATGAGTTTATTTTTTAAAATAATTCTGTTGAAGCATGGTTCAAAAGCAATGTCTGACTTTCATTGGTTAATTTTCATGGAATTTTTATTTATTATTACTTTTGTCAGAATCAAGTTATTTCTGTGACCATTGAGAGTTTTTCTTTTATTATATATATATATAATTAATAATAAAGAGAAGAAAGATTATACCTATATATGTGTACCCAAACATGTATACACTCTTCAAAAGTAAAAATAATAATATTAATAATAAAAATAAATACATAAAAAAAGATTATACCTATATTTATATATGTACCCAAACAAGTATACACTCTTCAAAAGTAAAAATAAAATAAAAAAAATAGTAGTAGTTCTTCTATTGTATTAAAGTCCTTTTCAATACTTTTCAGCAGTGAACTCATTTTGAGATATATCTTCATCCTTGATTATATTTCTTATTTTGTCAATTTGATTCTTTTTTGGGTAATTTTGTGTCTTTTCTGACAAATCCCAAAGTATCAAGTTGTTACTTTCCAAGGAGTCTCTGGCTTGAAGCTGACTGTTACACACTCAGGAGGTCAGAATGGACCTTTAAACTGATAGAAAAGCACTTAGATTAAAAGTAACAATAAAATATAAAAAAATATATAAATGCACAGACAGAGAGATGTTTTAGTTGTTGTCTGCTTCATTATTTGTTCAAAATTCGTCGTATCAACTGAGTTTGTCTGACCTGAACTGTGAGATTCTGTTCAGTGAGCGAACAGTCTTTTTGGTCACTTAATGTCTTTTTTTGGTCATTTTGTGTGTTATTTGGTCATTTTGTGTCTTTTTTTGATCATTTTGTGTGTTTTTTTAATCATTTTGTGTCTTTTTTAGTCATTTTGTGTCTTTTTTTGATCATTTTGTGTCTTTTTTAGTCATTTTGTGTCTTTTTTTGGTCATTTTGTGTCTTTTTTTGATAATTTTGTGGTCAATTTGTGTCTTGTTTGATAATTTTGTGGTCAATTTGTGTCTTGTTTGATCATTTTGTGGTCAATTTGTGTCTTTTTTTGATAATTGTGTGGTCAATTTGTGTCTTGTTTGATAATTTTGTGGTCAATTTGTGTCTTTTTTTGGTAATTTTGTTTCCTTTTTTTGGTCATTTTCTGTCTTTTCTGGTCATTTTGTCTGTTTTGGTAATTTTATGTCTTTTTTGATCATTTTGCGGTCCTTTCGTGTCTTTTTTGGTCATTTTGTTTCTTTTTTGGGTGATCTGAACTGTGCGTGTGAGATTCTGTTCAGTGAGCGGGGGTCGCGGACAACATGCGTGTTAAATTTGGGGTCGCGACTCAAAAAGGTAGATAACTCCTGCAGTAGGCTGCCGTGGTCGGGCCCCTCTACCAACTGAGCCACGAGAGATGATAAAATCAGGCCTGTTCCTTTTCAACAAACTGTTTTATTGTAATTCAGTTTACAGAGAAACACCTGTTTTTCACCCAGTTATAAACAAACAAAACAATAAAAACAGACTTAATTTACACAGGCATTCCTTAGAAGGTCAGTGGTTTAGTATGCTGCTGTAGCAGGGGCGGGGAGTGGGGGGGGGGGGGGGGGGGGGGGTAGAAACATTAGCTAGTTCTCTAGTTTTGGCCTGTTCAAACACTACTGTCATCAACATAAGCATAGAGGCCTTATTATGGCCAATAGAAATCCAATTGGAGCTTTGAGCATCAATATCTTTTGTGTCAACAACACAGAACATTCTCTTGTTTCACATATACGTATGTACTGTATTCACATTTTGCGAAAAGAAAGAAAAAAATTATCATCACTGCATTTCATTAGATACTGAACAACAGGTCCTGCCTTGGATTCACAAGAGAACCTAAACAAATGGAAACACATTAGCTTTTCTTTTCTCTGTTTCTTTACAATACTGTGGCTAGAGCATGATGCCTTCAGGGGCTTACAGAATAAATGGAAACATTGCCAATCCACATGGGCGTGGGATGTGGTTGGTAAAATACTTCTCCATACATTTTTTTTTTGTCTTTTGATTTCCATCTCTATCACATCAGATGTTGATGTTGCAGGAGAGGAGGGAACCTGGGGAGGATAAAGTGACACTGAGACGATTTTAAGCACAAAGACAAACAAGTGGCAAGTTAGATGGACATATCTGACATCTGAGCAGTGCCATCTGAGGAAAATCCCTTTTTCAAATGTTTAAATCAGATGTATTTGTGTACAGTTCTGTACAAGGAATAGACTTTCTATGATGATAATCCCCATGAATTATCACTCTATTATCGCTTTTTAGCAAAGAGGCCCTGAAACTAAACAAGACCACATTGTACTATAAACAACCTGTTGTTTCTGTGAAACCCCAAACGTGAAATATGGAACTGTATTAATTACTGTACACGACATAATGCCCAAGCTGCACAGTCGCCTCCCCACAAATGCTGCAACACAGGATCAGAATCAGGTGACGTGGAGTTGTTTTTACTCTCTTTGGTGCATGAGTAAAATCTGTGTGGGCTTGCTTTAAGTCCAGTTTGTAACATGCACTTTCGATTTCCGCACTGGCAGCATTTCCAAAACCGTATCACAGGGGGGGGGGGGGGGTTATGGAGTGGAGGCTGATCTGTGAGCCAATGGGGTGGGGGGTGTTGGTTTGTGTGGAGGCAGCGGGGCTCTTGGCAGTGGCTTTGGTTGCTGCAGGGTGTGTGGGTGTGGGAGTTGAGGTGGTTGATGGGGAGTCCAGACAGAGTAGTAGCAGTGTTGTTGGTGGTGTTGGTGTTGTTGTTGTTGTTGTTGTTGTTGTTGGGGTGGATGGTTTATGATCGTTTCCTCCTTCCCTCCAGGTTTCTGAAGTTGGATGGCCTGATCTTCATCTCAGCGAACTCAATCGAGTGCTCATGGCCTTTCCAGTGGAACCAGTTCACTCCCTGGAGAGGAGGAGGAGAGGAAAGACGTGAGTTAAAATAGAAGCTGAAGTAGAGTACAGTGGAGATCTAGAGCCATGATCCTGTCACAGATTGAAGAACCTGGTCTCACAGGAATCCGTGAAATAGCCACAGATTCGATTAACTCAAAATCCGTGGAATAGCCACGGAATCACTCAAATTTCCGTGAAACTGACACGGATTTCGCTACAATGCAAGTTAATGACAGTCATATCCATTATTGATATACAGTCTATGTATCGGAAATCTGGAGTCTGGCAAATCTGGAACCCCAGATCACGACTTTTCAAAAATTATGGTTATGGCAAAAAAAAACTATGTTCGACATATGTTTAAGCTGGATTTATACTTGACACAGGGAGCATGCCCACTACAGGTTCTTAATAGTTCTCTGATCTACGGTGGCCCTGAAGTGCAAATCACAACGGCAAATAAAAAAAAAACAACAACAAATCAAAAAACACAACAAAAAATCTAAAAACACAGCAACAAATCAAAAGACACAACAACAAATCAAAAAACACATGTTTTCTGTTTTGCTGTTGTGTTTCTTGATTTGCTGTTGTGATTTGCACTTCAGGGCCACCGTACTGATCTCACCAAAGACACAAGGTTATTATAGTTAATGAAAAACTAACGAAATAATGAAAACTAGAATTGAATTTTTTTTTTTTTTCGTTAACTGAAATAAAAATAAAAATAATAACCAACTGAAACTGTATTGTGTGGTAACTAAACTAACTAAAATTATAGTGAAAATATCCTTCGTCTTCATCTTTGTCAACTTTTTTCATATGTAAACCTTTTTGGTCGATATGAAATCTATTTCATCTATCTGGTTTTATGACTTAATAAACTTATTGGGGCTGAGATGGATCAGACAAAGGACTTTTTAAAATCTGATTTTTTAAAATCTGGCACCCAACAAATACCTCATTACAAAAAAAATAAAACTAACACTAAAACCAATAAAAACTAAACCAACTAATTAAAACTAACAAACTCACTCTAAAAACTCATTAAAACTAACTGAATTTGAAAACAAAAATTAACCAAATTAAAACTAAAACTAATGAAAAATCCTAAACTATTATAACCTTGCAAAGACATCCTTTTTACAGAACTTGCAAAACACAGAACCCCATGAAAGATCCTTAGAATCTTCTCAAGGATGAACCTCATCCAGGACTCTGAGGGAGTCTGGGATCCTCATTAAAGAGCAGATAACCCCCATTAGGAAGACCTGGAAACTCCTCAGGAATCCTGGAAAACTCTCATCTCAAAGACCACTGGAGCTCCATCCAGGACCCTCAGAGTCTAAGAATTTCTCTCCACGTTGGGACATAAATACCTGCCCTACAGACAGACTGTACCTTGCTGTGACTGTTGTCTCCATATCGTCCCATGAGGTTGACACGGTGGCAGTTCTTATACCAGAAGGCTCCCTTATAGGACAGGGCACAGTTGGTGACGGCGATGTCGTTGTCATGGTCGTAAGTGGAGAATGGACGGCCGTGGTGGTAGGTCATAGAGTCACCTACAAAGACAGACAACAGAGAGAGAATCAACCAAACCTTCTGTCTCATTTATGTAGTAAATGCAGCTAGAAAATTTCCTCTGGGGAAATTTTGAAAGGGCCACGGAGGCTACTGCCGGTGTGTGTGCACTATGATGAGACTCTTCAGAGAATTCAAACTATGCCCTTTAACCTCAAAATGTGTGTGTGTGTGTGTGTATCTGTAACTGTAATCACATCAAAGATCAAAGGCAATTAGATCAAAGCAATCAACTGAATTAACTGACACCTGCCAATGTCCTGGAACACTGACAGACTCGAATTTCTGGTCTCGAGCAGAAAGCATTTTTGGCAAAACCATAATACCTATCATTGATCCGACTTCACTTTGAGCGTCCTGAGTTCTTCCTGAACCTCTACATATGATTTTTTTTTCAGAAAAATGAAAAAATAGCTTTGTTAGAGCGATCTAAAAAAACTGTTAGATCTCCCTTTTGCCGAAATCTTCCTGCGTTTTTAATATGGGAGCCAATGAGGCTGTTGGTGCGTGTTGGTGGCGCATCTGTGCGTCGTACGCCCAAACTATAACTCTGACAGCTTTACCAGAGGATTGTGAGTGGGAAGACAAATTTTCCTACGTTTCTATGTATAAATTATCTCTGTAGAGTGGAATTTGCTATTTGATGCTTTTTTCATAAAATGCACAATCCTTATATAATTTCTATCTAAGCTGCCCCACTAAAAGGTATGTCTAACTCCTTACATGTATGAGCTATATGTAAGAACCAATGGGTTTGGAGCACAGGTCCACAGTCATAACAGGAAGGTGTTTCCATGTTTACCTGCTGTTCCACTGTATCCTCCTACGTGGACTTTGTAGCGGGTCCGAGGTTCAGACACAGAGAACTTATCGTACTGAGCGTAAGCTGTTTCTCCTTTATCTCTCAGGTCCACTCGCAGCTCGTACTGACCTCCAGCTGTGATCTTATGCATGTTGGAAAGACCTGAATGAAACAGGAGATCATATATGACACGGACAAATAGCAATTATAACAATTCACTGATGGATTTGATATCATAATGCATTATTTGACACTGAAATTTATTCAAATATATAATTAAAAAGGCTGAATACACTGCAAAAAACATGAAGCTTACCGAGGATTTTTGGTAACACTTTAAAATAACCATCATTTATAAATGGTAAACAGATAGTTTATTAATGTTCATAATATAATCATAATTTATAAACCGTATATAGGCCATTTAGAATGGGAAATATATAATTTATTAATGTTTAACTAACTACGTCATTTAT
Organism: Centropristis striata; assembly: GCF_030273125.1. Classification (NCBI taxonomy): domain Eukaryota; kingdom Metazoa; phylum Chordata; class Actinopteri; order Perciformes; family Serranidae; genus Centropristis; species Centropristis striata. The sequence continues at coordinate 38,958,977 of NC_081523.1, read as the reverse complement.
AAATGACAAATAGATGGTATATTAATGTAAGTTTATAGTTACTTTACCATTAACAAACAATTAAATTATAATTAATAGTTCATTAATAGTTTTAGTTGCACTAATTTTAACATTTTAAACACCATATTGAGTATGTTAATGCTTTTGAAATGATGCATATACCTTTAAGAAATTGGTTGATAAACATTTAAAGATTAAATATGTATAGCACTTTGTAAATGGTTAATAATTGGTCTATAAACCATCTATAAACAGCACTTAGTCGGTTATTGTAAAATTTTACCGTATTTTCTTCTTATATCTATTTAATTATCTTGTTATATAGTATAATTTAGCTACTGACCATAGCTTCATGTGCTTATTTTAAGAACTTTTTTTGTCTTGTATAGTTAATAAAAACCTAAAGAAGTCATTTTGTAACAAAGTAAGTGAATAACCTACACACAGGGATTTCTGTCTTGTTTAAAGACTTGTTTTTTAGGATTGACATTGTGAGCTTTTTCATGCTTTTCAATCTATTCAACTGTTGAATATGGTGAGTTTTTACCTAAAATTTTGGTTCCAGTTGAGAGTTTTAGTTGCATGTAGTTTAAATGCTATTTCAAAAGCATTTTCTTACTGCACTGGCAGATAATTTTACTTGTTCCAGGCATGTATTTGCTTAATTCTAGTTATTTTATTCTCAGTTGGTTTTTGCAGTGTAATATGTGAAGGCTCTAGCTGGATTCCAGATTCAGAGTTATCTATCTCATTGTGTTTAGTTTAATAGCAAATATTATAGTTAAGTAAGTAAGTAAGTAAGTAAGTAAAATGTATTTATAGAGCACTTTTCATAGATACCATCACAAAGTGCTTTACAATAGGGATAAAATGCAGTAAAATATAGAGTTGATAGAAAAAACACACAATAGCACAAGAACATGTAACTTCACATATGCCCGGGAAACATCAACATCAGGGGAAAGCTTGCCTAAAGAGATATGTTTTAAGTTTTTTCTTAAAACTGTCAGTGGACTCTATGCTGCATAAGGTCAGTGGAAGTGTATTCCAGAGGCGAGGGGCACTGGCCTGGAAAGAACAGTCACCTCGCGTTTTAAAATGGGTCCGGGGAACCATCAAGAGTTTTTGATCTGACGACCTTAGTGAACGTGAGGGAGAGTAGGGTCTCAGCAGTTCAGCAATGTACACGGGAGCTTGATCATTTAGGGCTCTAAAAGTAAGTACTAAAATCTTAAAATGAATCCTAAAGTTAACTGGTAGCCAGTGTAAAGAGTATAAAATAGGGGTGATATGATCTCTTTTCCTAGCTCCAGTTACGAGCCTTGCTGCCGCGTTCTGCACAGTCTGAAGGCGATTCACAGCCTTTTTGTTAAAACACATAAAAGAGTGTTGCAATAATCAATGCGCGATGACACAAAGGCATGAATTATCATTTCCATTTCAGTTTTTGAGATCATGGACCTCAGTTTAGCGATATTCCGGAGATGATAAAAGCAGTTCTTCACCAACTGTTTACAGTGGTGGTCCAGGGACATGTCCTTGTCAAACACAACTCCTAAGTTACGTAAGCTAGGTTGAACAGAGGGACCTAACTGACCAAAATGCTGCTTTATGAGGGGAATTGCAGTATCTGGGGCAATAATCAGTGTTTCCGTTTTGGCAGAGTTTAGTTGAAGGAGGTTATTATTTAGCCATTTTTTGATGGCAGTCAAACAGGCTGTTAAGTTACCTAATTTGTGTAGCTCTGTCTGCTTGAAAGAGCAGTAGAGCTGAATATCATCAGCGTATATAATCATTTTTGATCCAGAACAGTCTGGTCCAAATCAATCCCTGGACTGCAGTGAATATGTAATCACACAAAAAGGATACCACTACAAACACTGGATGCTGCACATTTTGTATAAATCACCTTCATCACCAGCTAAACATATTTTCTACATATTAATGTGCTGTGTTGTGATGTTTGCTGTAATTACCAAGCCAGAATTCATCATTCATGTCACCGAAGCCTCCCGTGTAATTCTTCCAGTTCCTGAAAAACTCCAGTTTACCGTTCTGCCGTCTGAGGAAAACCTGAAGAGAGAGACAGCAGGTCACCACACATTCCTGCTGCAAATGTGTTGGATGTGAAATAACTGACAGTTACCTCTTTTATATGTATGAGCTTCAAATAAAATGGGATTACTCCTACAACTTCTTAAAAATATCCTAGATGTGTGTCTGAATAAATAGCTTTATAGGAAACTAAATAACAAAAAATAGAATTGAAAAAACATTTTCGTTAACTGGAATAAAAATAAAAATGAGTTTTGTGTGTTTTGTGTGGTGACAAAACTAGCTTAAATTATAGTGAAAATGTCCTTCGTTTTCGTCTTTGTCAACTTTTTTCATACGTAAACCTTTTTGGTTGATATGAAATCTATTTCATATTTTTTTTTTAAAAGTTTTATAACTTAATAAACTTATTGGGGCTGAGATGGATCAGACAAAGGAAATAAAGGAAACATTTATTGTGACTTTTTTAAATCTGGAACCCAACAAATACCCCATTACAAAAAAACACTAAAACTAATAAAAACTAAACTAAAACTAAGCATTTTCCCCAAAAAATAATACTAATTAAAACTATCAAACACACTCTAAAAACTCATTAAAACTATGTTCTACGTGTTTGTAACAAAAATATACTGTAATATATATACAAGCCATCACTATCATTTTTTAATTTATCTTTTGAAAAAAATACTTTTTCTCATTGTTAAATGTACTACACACCATATCTCTAACAGAAATATACTGTAATATTTAATGGTAAAATATTTAACAGCAAAACAGCAATTCTTTTGATGGAAAAACTTCTAATTTATACAGTAAAAAATGAAATAAAATGGCAATCTTAAACTTGAAATCAACAGAGCCAATCTGTTTACCGTAATATTAAAAAAAGTTCTACCGTATTTATTAAAGACTTATTTTCAGGATTGACATTGTGAGCTTTTTCCTGCTTTTCAGTCTATTCAACTGTTGAATATGGTGAGTTTTTACCTAAAATATTGGCTCCAGTTGAGAGTTTTAGTTACATGTTGTTTAAATGCTATTTCAAAAGCATTTTCTTACTGCACTGGCAGATAATGTTACTTGTTTCAGGCATGTATTTGCTTAATTCTAGTTATTTTATTCTCAGTTGGTTTTTGCTGTGTAATATGTGAAGGCTGTTAAAATGTATTTAACAGCAAAAAAAAAAAATATTTAACAGCAAAACAGCAATTCTTTTGATGGAAAAACTTCTGATTTATACAGTAAAAAATTGAATAAAATGGCAATCTTAAACGTGAAATCAACAGAGCCAATCTGTTTACCGTAATATTAAAAAAAGTTCTACCATATTTATTACGGTAAAGTTCTGGCAACCACAGCTGCCGTTTTTTTCCCTCCGTAAAAACACAGTTTTTTTTTTTTTTTTTACTGTGCAGTGACTTACAATCCATCCACCTCCATCAGTGGTCATGTCACAGTAGACCTGGATCGGCTGGTTCTCATCTCCACCCAAATAGATGGTGTACAGGTCTGATGTGGTGTCTCCATTCAGCAGGGCCTGGGAGCAGTCCCTGGGGTGTCTGTACAGCACGCCAGCTACACACACACACACACACACACACACACACACACACACACACACACAGAACACATTATATGAGGGAATCATCCACAGTGACGGACACACAATCTGTAATGGGGGAGAGTGGATGGGACTGCAGAAATATCCTCTGAATATGGATGATAAGGAGCTACCTGGTGGTGCCCAGCTTACAATTACATCAGTCAATCACAAAGAAAAACATTGCTGGTTAAATGTAAATATGTATGTTGTAGGTCAGGGATTCCCAAAGTGTGCGCGAGATGAAAATTTTTTGTTCATTTTTGCATCTATTTTTTGGTTGTTTGGTCAATTTTACATGTATTTTTGGTCAATTTGTGTCTATTTTGATAATTTTGTGTCATTTTTGCATCTATTTTTGGTTGTTTTGTGTCTTTTTCAGTCATTTTCACATGTATTTTTGGTCAATATCAAAATGCACTTCATCTTAAAATGAAGCGTAGAAGAAGTTATCTTCTTCCATTTTTCCAGCCTGTGTTATGATGACGGGGTACGCGGCTCAAAATATTATAACATTTTCCCAACTTATGTGCTTTCTGCCTCTGATCCTGAGCCTGTCATCATCCTCTTTGCTCTTAAAAGTGTAACTTTGCACATAACTTTGTTGCATTATATTGAAACTGTATTTCAGATTAATTCAAATACGAGAGCGCATTGTTGTGATTGTGATTATTTTATTATATGTGTGTTCTGGTCATTTGAGCATGATTAAACATGCCGCCTTTAATATGGCTATAAAAAAGCTTTTTTTTTTGAAGGTGTGGGGGATTGGGGGTGCGTCAACCCGGTTGGGACATAGAAGGGGCTGCGCGACATTTTGCATACATAAAAAAGCCACTGAGCCTCCACTATATTCTTGCTCTGACCCTAGACTATAGATCCAGAAACTTAATTTCCTCATCTTGATTGCCTACTTACAAAAAAACTAAGGGGAAATGGTCCAATGACTGAGCAAGATGGGCAATTTGGCCATTTGATATACAAATGAGAAGGTCAAAAACTCAAAATTTCGCTTGGGAACCATTTTTTTTGGGACTCAGCACCCTTGAGATATGTAAAGTAGGCCAGTTCCTGACTTGTACCCATAAATGCTCCTCACTTCTTATAGGAGGCCTTTATTCTGAAATCCGTCTAGACTATTACCCGAATCCACCCTACCCTGTAAAAACACACAGCTGTGTATATGCATCTACTCACTGGTGGTGAAGACCGTGGTGATGACTCTGCTCCTCTTTGGACCAGCGATGGCCTGCAGCCTGACGGAGTACTCTGTGGAGGCGCTGAGCTGAGCCATGTTATAGGAGACAGCGTTGGGGCTCAGCACCACCTCCTGGAGGAAGAAACACGTTCAAACATTTGATCACAAACACATCTCATAGACTGAATGTGTGGAGGTCTAGTGACTCTACTCACACGGACGGTGCCGTCTGCTGACTCAAAGCTCAGGATGTATCCAGTGATGTCAGCACGAGGTGGTTTCCAGGTCAGCAGACCGTTTTCTGTCTGGATGTTACTGGCTGCCAGGTCCTGAGGGGCGTCCACATCTGAAAACACAACAGTAGTTTCAAACATTTCATATTTTACGAACTGAAGCATTAAAATATGCATATCTCAGAGATGCTCTCGTCTGCCCTGGGAACATCTTGGGGCCCCAGGAGGAGCTGGAAGTTGCTGGGAAGCTTTTTCAGCTCGGGCTGGGCAATATATCGATATATCGATATACTTTTAAATGTGATATGGAATTAGACCATATCCCATATATCAATATAGTTGAGTTTTTACTCATGGTGTTTTGTGTTATGATTGTCATAACTATGCACCTTATGCAGTGGCACTTTCAATTTTGTTGTATAGTGAACTATATAATGACAATAAAGACTATTTGATTTGTTAATACAATTTTTTTCTTTCTTTATATATACATTTTGTCCTTGCTAGGGTTTGTCATATTTAGTTCATTTGTAATGTTCGTTATTCTTTTCTCACGTAAATGTATTTATTTCATAGGCTATTTTTCATTAAGATATTTTTTTAATTTAAATGTGCACTTTATGGAGCTTTGATTTAAAAAAAAAAAAAAAGGTGCTCCTGTTGTTATACAGTATTTATCTTCACTTGCATAAACGGTTTCAATAAAACTTATTGTGACATGTCGAATTTGGCTTTGACTGAATATTTGCTCTCACTATGTGATAAAAATATCAGGATATATATCGTATATCGATTAACTTTTGGTCCATATCGCCCAGCCCTATTTCAGCTAATTTCTTGTGATGCCACTCGTGTTTTAAATCATCTTTCATTCATATATTGAAAACACAACTTAAAATTGTTGGTGTAGGCTACTGAAAATCCATTGTATGTGATGTCAGACCATCTTTTTTTATTTTTATTGTTCAAGTAGGGGGCAGACAAAGATAAGAAATTTTTTCTTCTTGCTGCTCCTTTCTAATCATGAAGTTTCACTTTCATGAAAGGAACAAAATAAATAAACAAATAAATAAAAAATTACTGTTTTTTATTCAGTTTGAATCAGTGAAGCTCTTTTCAGCAGGAATGCTCACCAGTGGTAAACTCAGTTGTGGTGGCAGCGCTCTTGGCTAAGTCCCTCACAGCGTAGACCTTCACAGTGTAGTGAGTCGCTGGCGTCAGAGAGCTCATCTCAAACTCCACCACGTTTCCTGACACGCGCTCCATCACTGGAGCCACTGCAACACAAGCCTTAAGTTAGCACATCAGGGACAAGCATGCAGGATATGAGGCTCTAACACAGTAGTTCTCAACCTTTTTGAGTCGCGACCCCCAATTTAACATGCATGTTGTCCGTGACCCCCGCTCACTGAACCGAATCTCACACGCACAGTTCAGATCACCCAAAAAAAGAAACAAAATGACCAAAAAAAGGAAACAAAATGACCAAAAAAGACACAAATGGACCACAAAATGATAAAAAAAAAAAAACACAAAATGACCAAAAAAAGACACAAAATTACCCAAAAAAGAAACAAAATTACCAAAAAAGACACAAATTGACCACAAAATGGTCAAAAAAGACACAAAATGTCCAGAAAAATAAACAAAATGACCAAAAAAGACACAAATTGACCTAAAAAGACACACAATGACCAAAGAAAAGACACAAAATGATCCAAAAAAGAAACAAAATTACCAAAAAAGACACAAATTGACCACAAAATGATCAAAAAAGACACAAAATGTCAAAAAAAAGTAAACAAAATGACCAAAAAAGACACAAATTGACCAAAAAAGACACTAAATGACCAAAAAAGACACAAAATGATCCAAAAAAGAAACAAAATTACCAAAAAAGACACAAATTGAAAATTGTTTCCCCTGCAGATGACAAATTGAAACCCACAATGACCAAAAAAAGACATGAAATGACCAAAACACATTAACACATGAACACTTTAACACAGTGGAGACAGAGCTGACTTCCAAAATGATTTGGCGACCCCCAGAAATCATCTTGCGACCCCAATTGGGGTCCCGACCCCAAGGTTGAGAACAGCTGGTCTAACAGACAGACTGTGTGTGTGTACTAGATACCAGAGTCTGCACTGTAGGTGATGACGTAGCCGTCTACAGTAGCGATGGCCGGCTGCCAGAGCAGCAACGCTTCAGTGTCTGTGATGTTGACTGCAGTCAGACCACGAGGCTTATCCAGAGCTGTAACACACACACACACACACACACACACACACACACACACACTGAATTATCTCCCAATACACAGAGCTATACTGCCCTACAGAGTCTAACTGCAGCAACTACACAAAAGGTAAAACTGAGAAAAACTGCTTTAAAGCTTTTTAACATGTTTTAACTGGCCAGCCAAATGGGTTATAGGTAGATAAGTGATATGACACTTATTTCTACATGTATTGATGATGTAATTTTATCCTAAAAAAAATCATGATTTATTTGACCTTTGACCCCAAAATGTAGTTACTGCGCTCTGGTTTTGCTGTAAAAGGTTCTAATAGTAATGAACAATCAGAGTGCAGTAACTATAATGTTGTTTTCTTCTTTCAGCTTTTATATTTTGTTTTCAGTGAATAAACATTTTCAAATTGATTTTGTTATCAGTGTGTTTAAAAGTGTTTAACAACTCTATTCAAAGATTTACTTATTTTAGACTTAATATTAGAAAGAAATGTTATATTTTAGTCTTTATATAATTTTATCTCACTTTTTTTACTTCATCACTATCTAGATAATGATTTCCCTTTCAAATAATCTTATAATTTCTATTATTTTTATGTTTAACCCTTTATCAGGCATATATCTATATTTGGTAACTTCAGGTAATATTTTGAGAAAAAAGTTGCAAATTTACTAGATTAAAGTGGCAAATCTACAAGAAAAAAAGTCGCAGATTTAAGAGATTTAAAGTGGCAAATTGCACAAAAAAAGTTGCAGATTTACGGGAAAAAAAGTGGGAAAAAAGCAACTTGATTCACCACTTTAAATCTCATAAATCTGTGCATTTTTTTCTCGTAGATTTGCCACTTTAATCTTTTTTTTCTCAAAATATTATTTTCATAGGTTTTTTTTTTTACACATTCTGGCTGTATGTAATATCCTCCAATATTCTCTAGGGTTGAAATTTGGAATTTGCAAGTATTTCAATGAGTGCCCTATTAAGGGTTAAAGTGGTGAATCTGGGAGAAAAAAGCTGTTTTTTTCCCACTTTTTTCTCGTAAATCTGCGACTTTTTTCGTACAGATTTGCCACTTTAAATCTCTTAAATCTGCAACTTTTTTCTTGTAGATTTGCCACTTTAATCTAGTAAATTTGCAACTTTTTTCTTTGCCTGATTAAGGGTTAAATTAGTAAATAAATCCAAAGCAGACTGTGGTAAGTGCAATTACTGCTTGGTTTTGAGTTTTTATGTAATTATTTCTCTGAAATAAAGCGAAATTGAAGTCTAAAACTTTGTCACAAGATAAAACAGACATCAAGGAGTTCATTTTTAGTTATAACTCAATTTTGACCAAAAATGTTTGCAGTTAGGCTTATCAGTGCTGCATGCATTATTTGCATTGTTCTTAATGATTGTTGTGAATTAAATTGTATTCAACAGTAGCTTTACAAGAAAGTAATTACAGCATTCCAGAGGGGAGAAAGCCAGGCAAAGATAATAATGTGGAATGAATCAGTGGTACCTGTGGTCACGCTGTCTGATCCAGGCTCACTCTCCCTCTGTCCCTTGACTGCAACCACGGTGACCTCATAGGTGACCCCGGGGGTCAGGTTGGGCAACACAGTCTGAGACTCGGAGCCGTCCACGGTCAGCGTCTTAGCGTTACCTGGAAGTCCAAACAACAAGTCCTCTGGTTCAATAAAGTTAAGATACAGTCAAGGCTGAAATAGAACTTATAGTGAACTTATGAGCTGTTTTCTTTCACTCTGAAAAAAACTTCACTCATGTAGAGAGGACAATAAGTCTCCTTTTACATAGTCTGTTAAAGTCAACTGAGACTAAAAAAGACTAATAAAAACTAATCTAAAACTAAGCATTTTCCAAAAAAACTAAAAACTAATTAAAACTAGCAAACTCACTCTAAAAACTCATTAAAACTAACTGAATTTGAAAACAAAAAATCACAACGAAATTAAAACTAAAACTAATGAAAAATCCAAAACTATTATAACCTTGACATGTATAAATTAAAAATAATATTTATAGATAAAATATTAAATATAGTTATTTACAGAATCACATTCAAATTTTGAAACCCCACATTCTCATCACTAATCATAAAGGGAATAAACTTCATTACTTTGAATTGTAATGTGCAGCAGTCACATTGTTTAATTTGCATGATTTCCTGATGATTGTTTAGGAGCTGTCGCTCCATAACTGGCCACTAGGGGGCAGTAGTAGTCTATCACTGCAGGAAAGAGTTTCCCCTACAGATGACAGAGGATTAAATAGATTGAAAGGTCAGCGATGATGACACAGCACGGAGAATGTCCAGAAAGTTACTCATCACTTGGATCATACGTCCCTGGATGGAAGAAACTCTTTGACAGTTTACTGCAACATTGAGGGATTTTTCTTTCAAACCAGCGCTGCAATAGATGCCTATATGTTTGCTTTTTCAGTTTGAATGAGCGTAATCCACACATATAGACACTTACCTCCATGAGCAGGCATATAAGTGACCCTGTAGCTGTCCACTCGAGCTCTGGGGACCACCCAGTGAACTGTGGCGGACGTGTCGGTGACATCAGAGAAGCGGAGTCCCTTAGGTGAGCCCAGGTCTGGTCCAGACAAGACACATGCAGCAGGTAGGGGCAAACACAGACACAACACCGGCTTCATTAAAATGTGTACAGTACTTAGTCATCTCAGCCAGGCGAGGACTGGAAAATACACAGTATGCCACATGAATCAATACATTTAATCATGGATAATGTGTTCTGCCTCGTGATTAGCAGCAGACAAGGAAAGACACATATTATTTACATGTTATTGTAGCCGAGACAGATCCACCAGGGGAAGAATCAAGCGGAAGAGAGAGTGTGTAAGAGAGCAAGGTAGACAGACAAAAGGGGCCCGAGGAGGCCCGGGCTCACCAAGAGACCTTTCCTGGCTAACAGCGAGCCACAGTATCTTGCGTGACAGACCGGAGGAGATTAACTTGCCCCCATTTCATGGCAACACAAAAGTGAAACATGCGCCACGCAACCCAAGAGTAAAGCCTTACCCCCAGGGAGGACAGGGGACACAGCCATAGACACCCGCTCTATGAGACACAGACAACTACCCCCCCCAGCCCCTCCACCCCGACACACACTTTACAAAGAGCGACTGTGACACATGGGACCAGGCAGTCAAAGACAACATTCGGGAGGACGACTGGACGGAGACAACACAATGGAAGAAGCAGAGTAAAGAGCTGAGTAAATGTCCTGAGTGGCTTTTTCTCATTGGTTTGGGATGAAGCTGCTACATTGATGTGTGCACATATTGAGCATCTTTAAAATGGACCAATTTATTACCCAGAATAATATTCATTAAACAACACATCCTCATACTGTATTTCCTCAAATAGTAGCCGGGGCTTCTATGAATAAAAAATCAGTTTAGGACCCGGCTAATAATAGGGGCAGGCTATTATTTGAAGGAGGCTTTTATTAAAAAAAGAAAATCAGAGCAGCTCTGACCGGCACTTTTTAGAGTGTTTTACACAGCGCATTGTAGCCAGTTACCCGGATGTCGGCCATATTGGAAGTACTCGGATGTAAACAAACAATTAACAGCTGAATGTTCATTTGAAGCAGGATTTAAAATGTCTAAACTACTAAAAAGCCCAGAAGAATGTGTGTAAACGGCTCGACTCTACAGAGAATGACTAGGACAGCAGGAGAAACAACCATATTTACCTACAGTACTAACTCGTGGGGACAAACTTCTAAATACAGAAATCTGTTAGCGTCAGATGATGTTTCCTGAACGGTGTTCTCCGTAGCATCACCTCCTGGTTGGAGTTAGGATTTCAGTTTAAGGTTAGGCCTTGTAGAGAGAACTGTTTGGGGTTCAGGTAAACTTGGGCTCATGTTAACAACTTAAAGGAGGACTGGTTGGGGTCAGGGGTCAGGTTGAAACTAAATTCTCAACTAAAACCAGGACATTTGACAATAATAAATAGCGGTGCATCATCAGCATAGCGGCGTCATATCAGACTCTAGTCTAATGATCCAGCAGCAGTCTCAGGTCCTAAGTCCTGTAAACTGTCCTGAGGTCCTTCTGAACCCAAAGTCTGTTCTCAGAAGTAGACCTGGCTGTGATAAAAGGTCTTCTGCTGTCTGCTGAAGCCACTCAGGAGCACTGACACACCCAACAAACCCAACACAGAGCGTCTGACACAACTCAGCCAGAGCTTGTCATCATGAAAAAAACAACTCATTAAAATCAACTGCAGTGTTCAGTGCTTGATGATACAGAGCCTGACACTCACCAGGTTAGTAAAGATGTTAGAACACAAATATTAATGACCATGTTTTCATGCTGTTACCATAAAAACATAATTGACAAGATACGACGTCATGTAACATTGACCACGCTGACAACACCAGTGCAGAGGTTGAGTTCACAGCTTGGATTTCTTGTTTCCACCGTTTCACTGGTACCTGTTCTCACCCGCTCCGTTACAGACTTGGAGCGTCTTCCCAAAATGAGCCCAAAGATTTCAATTGTGTACTCTGTGTCCTCTGTGAGATCTGTGATGGCTGTGCTTCGCTCCTCGCCACCCAGCACCAGCTCTGTAGGTTGGTGTTGGCCCTCAGCCTGGCCGATCATTATGACAAAGGTGTCGAAGGCCTCCTCTTCGGCCATCCAGGCCAGCCTATAGCTCTCGGGGGTGACGTCGGACACTAGGAGAGCCTGCACCTCTGGTTCAGCCTCTGAGTCACAGGGGAGAGTCAGTTTGCTCCTCTGTGGAACTTAAGAGAGCTTTGACATTTAAAGAATGGCTCATAAGCTCAGAGTCTGCCAACGAATAAAGAGCAAGAGTTTGCAGAGCGGAAAGAGGAGAGTTTGAGTAGAGGATCAAATTAACTTCATGCAATAGTGGGTAGGTTAGTTAAGTTAAGTGACCTATCTGTGGTTAGTAAGGTGAAAACTGATGCAGTTACAATTGTGAATTCATTTTCAGGACATTTTAGCAGAAAAACACAATAGTCTGTCACGTTATATCCAAAATTATGATTGAACATGGGGGAAAACTCAAAGGTCAGCACTACTAAGACGGCTTGATGTGGGTCATTAGGGCTGTTTCCACTAAAACGCCCCTAATTTGAATACGAGCAGTCCGGAGGGGGCTTTTGATGGGACTTTTTAGCCCCTGTAGAAGAGCAGGGTCTTTTTTCTCCCCTGAAAACAGCCTGGTTACTGATTGGATAGATCGCTAAGCAGGATGTGACGTACTAAGCGGGAGCCGGCGAAGCAGCGTTCCCAATTTAGCGACTTTGTTGCTAAATTTAGCAACTTTTCAGAACCCTTTAGCGACTATTTTTCAAGAAAGCAACTGGATACAAATCCAGCGACTCCTTCTTACTCTTCTTAACGAGCCGCTAACGTGCTGCTTTCAGCATGGCTAATTAGCGACGGTGAAAACCAAACGTCACCTCCAGAGTCTCTAAATCCCTCTGGGGGCTAACTTGTGGTGGAGACACGCAGAGTGAGAGACTTTAGAGAGGGTGTGGCCACTTTTCCCCCCTAGTCGAAACACGGCATTGGTTAAACTGGCTCTGAAAATGTGTGCAGATTTCTTCTACACCTGCACATAATCCATTAATTGCATTGGTTACCTTGGAATTCATTGAATTCCCTGCAGACTTTTTACATGTTAATTATCGCTGTGTTGTTGCTTTATTTATGCAACACATTTAGGATGGGCTGCATGGATTGCAAACTCTAATCAAACAAATTACATTTCAACTCTGTTTTAAAAAAAGTAACAGCCCTGTATGGCTGCTTTTAAAGTACAGGACAGTGCAGACATCTAACTGTGTGCATGCTGATGGGAGTGTGTGCATGCAGTGCTGTAAAAGCTGGTAGTTAAGCAGTCATTAGCAGCAGCTTATAATGGCAGTGATAGGAAGAGAGTCTACAGCTGCTGGAGAAAAAGCTCTGTTTCTCCAGAGGATGAGTCCGCTGAAGCTAATTAGCTGGAGAAACTTCCGGTAGCAGCCCAGATGGATACATAGACTGGACAGAGCTTTTAAAGCAGCCGGGATAGAAGCAGCTATAAGTGGGCTCAGGAAAGCCTCCAGAAAGCCCAGCACCACCGCTCATTAAAACACTACACCAAATGTGAGGGTCTCAGGGGTCCTTGAACTAGCCTGAAACCCCTTTTTTTTTTATTGTGAGGGAAAACGCATGAGGCATTTGTTGTGAGAAGAAGCGGTGGAAATGAGAAGCAGAGCAGACAAATCCCAGGGAGCTGTCACTCTTCATTAGCCGCCGGGCAGCTTTAGCTGGTCAGTGGAGGAGAGGGAGGGCCACATCCATCAGCTAACATGTGCTAGCTTGCTACTCCCACCACTTCCACCCCTCTACCCCGTATCCCTCCACACCCCCCAAGACCTGAGGGAACACAATCCCCGCTCACAAAAGGGAGCCTGTTATAGGAGGAGGTACGCGCCGGCGCCAGCTAACCTGCTGAAAAGGGGGTCTGCAAGCAGAAGCCCAGAGCTGGTTCCAGTCTCGCCTGATAACTTTAGGAGAGCAGCTTGTAGTGATATGAATCACAACTGAGTCGAGCTTGTTCTGGGTGCTGTCCACATCTCTTTGTGCTCCCATCAATCACTGGCTGTATAAAACTCAGTTTCCTCACTCTCTTTTCACAGGAGGACTTTATTTTCCCCACAACGTCTTCCTCCAGTAGAGCGACGATGACCACCGTGCATAACATAATCAAATTAGGCAGCGCTTGTATTCACTAGTTGGAATGTTTTATGGATTAAGTGATGCTAATGAAAAATGTTAAGATGGTTTCACCAGCCATTAGCATGCAGACAATAGGCCGTGTTGAGCGCATGCCATATTCTGCGTGGCCCCAGAAGCCCCTGGCACCCTAGCACCAGAGCCCAGGGGCAATGGCAGCATGAGAATGAAGAGCGGTCCAGGCTCGGGGGAACTGGGGATGCATACAGAAGAGAGGCCTCACACAAAGTGACAAAAGCGCCTCAGGGTTTTTTTTTTGTCCTCTGTCAGTCCTCCCATCTTTCTTCCACTTGACTGATTCTCATCAGTGAAATACTGAATGATGTCGGGATAGATGCTGACATGAAAAAAATTGTCAAGCAATCCGAAAAATGGTTATTTTTGACATTCTAATAGTTTTCCAGGCTGGCGGTGAGGTGTGTGAGGCATGTTGTTCTGGTTAACCCTCCTGTTTTATTCGTTTCTCAATAACAGTAATAATGTTCATGCGCCAATTTTGATTGATTATCCAAAAGTGTCCCAATAACCATGGTCATCAGAAACATCAAAATTTTGTGCAATGGTGTTCTTTACCTCTCACAGATCATGGTTTAATGAGGATAATTTGCTAGTTTTTTTATCAAAAATTGCATGTTAAAACTTTTTTTTATGTACACTGGAAATAACTACATATAAAATACAATGGCTGTACATGACATTGACTTTTTTTTAATTTTATTTTACATTTAGTTATTTATTTTTTACATGGAAAAATACCTTAAACTATTTTTTTTTTTCGATTTTTAAACTTAACCCTCCTGTTTTATTCGTTTCTCAATAACAGTAATAATGTTCATGCGCCAATTTGACCCTTGGCATGTTTGATTATCCAAAAGTGTCCCAATAAACATTGTTTATATTTCATTATTAACTCCATTACTAACCATTTCAATCAAAATTATGTGCAATGGTGTTCTTTACCTCTCACAGATCAATAACCATCATTTATAAATGGTAAACAGGTAGTTTATTAATGTTTAATCATAATTTATAAACCGTATAAAGGCCATTTAGAATGGTGAATAGAAAATGTAATAATGTTGAACTATAATTTATAAATGCCAAATAGATTACTTTACCATAAACAAGCATAATTATTAGTTTATTAATAGCTTTACACTCATTATAACATTTTTAACACCATATTAAGTATGTAAATGATTTCAAAATGATTCTTATGCCTTTAAGAAATTGCTTGAAAACATTTAAAGATTAAATATGTATAGAATTTTGTAAATGGTTAATAATAACTGATTTATAAACCATCTATAAACATCACTTAGATGGTTATTGTAAAGTGTTACCACTTTTTTTATGTACACTGGAAAGAACTACATATAAAATACAATGGCTGTACATGACATTGACTTTTTTTAAATTTTATTTTATATTTATTTATTTATTTTTTTTAATGAAAAAATACCTTTAACTATTTTTTTTTTTAGATTTTTAAACTTTGAAATGGGTCAATTTGACCCACAACATAACAGGAGGGTTAAGCTTTAATGAGGATAATTTGCTTGTTTTTTTATCAAAAATTGCATGTTAAAACTTTTTTTTATGTACACTGGAAAGAACTACATATAAAATACAATGGCTGTACATGACATTGACTTTTTTTTAAATTTTATTTTACATTTATTTATTTATTTTTTTTAATGAAAAAATACCTTTAACTATTTTTATTTTTAGATTTTTAAACTTTGAAATGGGTCAATTTCACCCACAACATAACAGGAGGGTTAAGCTTTAATGAGGATAATTTGCTTGTTTTTTTTTATCAAAAATTGCATGTTACCACTTTTTTTTATGTACACTGGAAAGAACTACATATAAAATACAATGGCTGTACATGACATTGACTTTTTTAAAATTTTATTTTACATTTATTTATTTATTTTTTAATGAAAAAATACCTTTAACTATTTTTTTTTTTTTAGATTTTTAAACTTTGAAATGGGTCAATTTGACCCACAACATAACAGGAGGGTTAAGCTGCATGTGAGCAGGGCATTACAGAGCAGATTTAGGTTTCACCGTTTACAGCCCACTTATTTGGCACATACTGTAGTTGACAGGATGTTAATCACAGGTAATGACTGTGATTGGTGCAGTGGGTGAGGAAACTAACGCACCTGTTGTACTCCAGCTTAACAACACGCTGACCTTTTCATGTATTCACACAACAGACCAGGTGCTGTTTCAGACTGGACTCGTACCAACAGGCTGACAACAGGCAGCTGAAAGGTGGATCTGGTGCAGATCTGAGCCTGGGCTAATATACATTCAATGGGTTTGTATGGGTGCCGTGGCCCATTTCACAATCCTGCATCAAAGGACGGGATATGTGCGTGATGGATGGCTGATGGAGGGTGTTGTTTGGGGATTTGGATTGTGCAGTTCATTGAAAAGCAAAGAGATTTTGTTTACCCTGTGAAGTGAAGAATAATTTCCACCACAGTGGCTGTTAGATTGTCTTTAAACATACCTTTTTGAAATGAACTTCCAAGTCTGTGCTCATTAAATGGGAGCTGACTTGTCCATGGGGACACACAAAACAAGCCTCCATCTCTACAGATACAGAAGCATTCACTAGTTTGCAGTCACAAGATTTGTCAGATTAAAGTTTCTGTGATGCCCGAATCAGTTCAATATTTGCAGGATCAATTCTGTTGCAAATATTCTTGAAATCACTTGTAGTTTCTCTACACTGCCAATCAATATGTGCTGTGTGGGAGTCTGAGTGTGTGTTTGTGTACGTGTACATACAGATGTGTATGTGGGGAAGGGAGGGGTGGGCTTTTTTGTCTGTTTTAATTCTTATTTTTTGTAAAGCACTTTGTGTTGCATTTATATGTATGAAAAACACTGGTAACACTTTCCAATAACCATCATTTATAAAAGGTAAACAAGTAGTTTATTAATGTTTAATCATCATTTATAAACCATATATAGGCCATTTAGAATGTTATGTTGTGATGTTGTATGTGATGTTGTATTTTTTTCTTAATCGTATCGTAAGTGTATGTATATGTATTTTGTATATTGTACGTATTTTTATTTTTGTATTTCTGTTTTTGTTTTTTGTTTGTTTTTTGTTTCGTAATTCTCTACTTTTTTACATCATGGCCAGGGGACTACAGATGAAAACTAGCCTTCTGGCTGACTGGCTTTTTTAACCATGTATAATCATGTGTTTTATGAAATTGCACTGTCCCCTTTTAAATAAACTAATAATAATACTAATTAGAATGGTAAATATATAATTTCTTAATGTTTAACTAACTACATCATTTATAAATGGCAGATAGATGGTATATTAATGTAAGTTTATAGTTAATTTACCATTAACAAACAATTAAATTATAATTAATAGTTCATTAATAGTTTTAGTTTTACTCATTTTAACATTTTTAACACCATATTGAGTATGTTAATGATTTTGAAGTGATTCATATACCTTTAAGAAATTGGTTGAAAACATTTAAAGATTAAATATGTATAGCACTTTGTAAATGGTTAATAACTGGTTTATAAACCATCTATAAACATCACTTATAGGTTATTGTAAAGTGTTACCTAGTTACTTTACCATTAATAACCAATTACATTACAATTAATAGTTTATTAACAGTTTTAGTTGCACTCATTTTAACATTTTTAACACCATATTAAGTATGTTAATGATGAAATGAGTCATATACCTTTAAGAAATTGGTTGACATATTTTTAAGATTAAATATGTATAGCACTTTGTAAATGTTAATAATTGGTTTATAAACCATCTATAAACATCATTTAGTTGGTTATTGTAAAGTGTTACCAAAACACTATATAAATAAAGTTTGATTGATTGATTGATAGTTCTGTTGAAGCCAATAAGATTGGCAGATTGAAGTTATTACAGTGGACATACAGTACAGGCCAAAAGTTTGGACACACCTTCTCGTTCAATGCGTTTCCTTTATTTTCATGACTAAATTCATCAAAACTATTAATGAACACATGTGGAATTATGTACTTAACAAAAAAGTGTGAAATAACTGAAAACATGTCTTATATTCTAGTAAGCAAAGGGTGGCTACTTTGAGGAATCTAAAATACAAGACATGTTTTCAGTTATTTCACACTTTTTTTGTTAAGTACATAATTCCATGTGTGTTCATTCATAGTTTTGATGCCTTCAGTGAGAATCTACAATGTAAATAGTCATGAAAATAAAGAAAAACGCATTGAATGAGAAGGTGTGTCCAAACTTTTGGCCTGTACTGTATATGAAGGGTAAACAGGGGAAACAGCTCTAATTAATGCTCGACCATGTTCAAACCAACAAGTGTCCCTATAATACCAATCAGAGTCCATGGAACAGTTAAAGTGAGCCGAACCAGAGCTGAATAGACAAACACCATCTGACAACTGCAAGTAACTGTTTCTTAGAAAGTCCACACAGAAAACAGCAGTGGTTAGTTCTCTGTGTGCAGCAGAAGAAGAAGAAGGAAGCAGAGGAAAGAGCGAGGACCCGACATGGACAGCACTGATACCTGTGATGGTCTCTGCAAAGACCGGGACTAAGAGGGCCCCCCTGTACACCCCGTACAGGTTGGCCCTGTACCAGGTGGTGGGGGAGAGGCCAGAGATGGCGAGGGTGCGAGTATCGGCGGGAACTGTGTGGTTTTGCCACTCAGCGCCCGTCTCTGCATCAGTAACCTCAATCAGAAAACCCTCAAACTTGTCGTTGTCGGCGGACCAGGACAGGAGGAAGCTGTCCCACGACACGTCGCTGATGGTGACGTTGGTCACTACAGGCTTCTCCTCCTCTGGGTGACGACAAACACATCAACATGGAGTTACAGCACTAGGACACACATACAGAATGGAGACAACAGTTTAAACCGATACAGGGTTTTCAGGGCTGATCCTGGAGCTTTTTGGACTGAATCTCGGCTGTCAAGAAGAAAGACGGCACATTTAAAATGTTCAAAAACACAGAACAGAAGAGTTGCAGCATTCGAAAAAATGTCATGTAAACAACTGGGTAGACTGGATCTATATGAAGCAAAATGGGGTAAATATGTACGCTTTCTAAAAGGGTTATATAGTGGAGAGACGTGAGTTGTTGTTTTGTTTTTTCTAATTTTTTTCTAATTAAGTAATTGAGATGATTGTGAGAGATGATTGTAACCAGAAAAGGATTAGCACTGATGGTGTTTGGTTGTTGTTGTTGTTGTTGGAGGGTAGGGGGGTGTATTTTTTATTTATTTATTTATTTTATTTTGTTTATCTTATTGTTGTACAATGAAAATGGAAAATAAAAAATGTTAATCACAAAAAAAAAAACACAGAACAGGCTCCATGTATCGGTCATACTTTACCAAAGACGGACATGTTTGGAGTTCCATTTAAACCTTTCTTATTTACAAAAATTCACATTGCAAAACATGTAAAAACTAGGACCGGGACTTGATTAAAAAAATTAATCTAATTAATTAGAGGCTTTGTAATTAATTAATCGAAATTAATCGCATTTTAATCGCATGTAAATATTTGACCTGAGAACAGTGAGAAGTAATTTTTTTCACATGGATTTTTAGTATACCATTGAATAATGACTGAATACATAAGCTTAAGCAACAAAAATATTGTTTATTTTTGTTCAAGTCCAACAGACCAGTGCAATTTTTGCCATTAAGTGTAGCAATAGCATATTTATAAATATAGTACATTTGATAAATCCAGGTAGCCTATAGGTAGGTAGACCTTCTGTAAACTAGAATACTTTGGTTTTTGAAGTAAAACACAATCCACGCTAGCTAGCACACTAGCCGCTAGCTGCTATATGTTTAGCATTGAGGTGATACTTGAGGCTGGATGTGCTGCTATGGTGATATGTGAATTCCTTGTTGCCTAGCAACACAACCATGCTCTTATGGACGCTTCCATCCGTTGGTTTTTAGTAACTAAATGTCCCATCATCCACGGGGCCAACCAAAGGTCTCATCAGCTTCTTCCTTCATGTTCACTGTGGTTTGTTGTTGTCTCAACTCATCAACGCTAGTTGGTGCTCCAGTATAATCGGTCCTCCTGAAACTCATCCAGTGAGAAATGTTCCGCGGTGCAAAAATAAATGCGATTAAAATGCGTCAATTTTTTAACGCGTTAATTTTTGTGTAATTAATTAATCTTAATTAACGCGTTAAAGTCCCGGCCCTAGTAAAAACAAAAAAAACAAAAAAAACATGACAGTGGATGTCTCCTTGACAGCATCAGCTGCAACATTTATGATGAACTCTCATTTGTATTTCAATCATTTCGCTGTCAAGAGAAAAAAAAGAAAAGGCCTTCACTTTGTCTGGAGTGAAATAGTCCCTTATTTCCACTACAAAAGGCCGGAGGGAGAAAACAGCCTCATTACCACTGGCTGCCTATAGCCATCTCCTCTATATTACCATATAAGTGGAAAGACTTAACGGTAGAAAGCAGCAGGCAGACATGCTGATGCAGCTCGTGAGCATTAATGGCTGTGAATGAGCCATTAACATTTGAAGGTGCAGCGTAGCCCGACCAGTGTGGCAGGAGTACGCAGTCCACTTCAAACCTATGGGGAGGCCATGCAGAGCCACGTGCAGCAGCCTGTAATCGCAGTCCATTGAGTGCGCAAGTATTCAGAGAGTAGATTAGAATGAGATGGAGATAGATGGAGCAGGTCAACATCAAGGCGTCCATTATCCTCCTCTCACTGTGTGATGGCAGAGTGTGATGGGATGGGATGGGGGGCTTTGCTGGAATCAGCTGATCATCACTAATGAGAGCTCAATGGACATGGAAAATACATTTACTGTCTGATATTTGTTCTGATTGTTTCTGATGGCTCTGCAGTGTTGGAAGGATTTGAGTCAGCGTTGTGTTCAGAGCTGCAAACTTTTCTCCACAAGTTGCAGGAAGTAATACTTTGTACAGTTTCACAATGTCATATAAATTGTTTATAGTATATGTATACATATAATTATTTATAATATTTGTATGTGACTATATACACAGAAAGACAGAAAGTGTCTGTTTTTTTTTCAATTTTTTTTGCTTTTTTGTTTTGTTTTTTATTTATTCATCTATTAATATTTAAGCTTGTTTTTTTTTTATTGCTTGCATGTTCGAAATAAATAATATCAATCAATCAATCAATCAATCAATCAATCAATCAATCAATCAATCAATCAATCAATCAATCAATCAATCAATCAATCAATAAGTCCCCTCACTGTATGAGTTTTGTTGTCCTCTGTGTCTTTTATTTATTTTATTTGTTTTACTACTTTTAACTACGTCTTTTATTTATTTTACTACGTTTATCTGTTTGATTGTATTGTTTTATGTATAGCATCATTTTAGATTTATAGGTAACACTTTACAATAACCATCATTTATAAATGGTAAACAGATAGTTTATTAATGTTTAATCATCATTTATAAACCGTATATAGGCCATTTAGAATGGTAAATACATATTTTTTATTAATGTTTAACTAACTAAATCATTATAAATGGCAAATAGATGGTATATTAATATAAGTTTATAGTTACTTTACCATTAACAAACCAATAGATTATAATTAATAGTTTATCAATAGTTTTAGTTGCACTCATTTTAACATTTTTAACACCATATTAAGTATGTTAATGACTTAGAAATGATTCATATACCTTTAAGACATTGGTTTAAAACATTTAAAGATTAAATATGTATAGCACTTTGTAAATGTTTAATAATTGGTTTATAAACCATCTATAAACAACACTTAGTTGGTTATTGTAAAGTGTTACCGATTTATACACTTATTATTTATTGCTGATTGTTCTATGTACAGCACTTTGGAGACGTTTTTGTTGTTTAAACGTGCTATACAAATAAAGTGGATTGGATTGACTTTATCAGCATTTATAAGCAGTATATGCAAAGGTAATAAATTCCTTATTACACACTATAAGTGGATTGATTATATATATAACATATATATAACAAAGACTCCTCCTTTATAAAAAGGTAAGGAATGGTAACACAAAAAGATATAATATGTCTTAGTATGAGAATATAAAATTGCTTTGCTACAATGCTAATGTGCTAATATTGTTTTTAAACTATGATTCAACTAATTAAATTTACTGCATCTGCTTAAACTCCCTGTGCCCTATTTAGAGTAAGATTCTATTATCACAAAAAGATATATTTTATGTTTTATTGCAAAATCTGTGTCTCCAATAATATCTCTGCAAGTCATATCAAGGCAGGAGTTTGTGTTTTGAGAGTTTTGTTAACAGGTCAGGTCACAGACATGATGTGCTGAGCAGAAAGATAACTGTGTTCTCTGCTTGGTGACATGACGTGTCCACTTATTGATTAAACTGACAAATCAGCGGATCGAGAGGAGGCACCTTCTGGAGAGATCTACCTACATTCTTAGTAAACTTTGTAAGGCTATAAAACTGGGTTTTAGGGAAATTATACTTGGTCCAGCCTTCATGGACTGATCAGCCTTTATGTAATCAGGGATCAGGGTCTGCTAAATGACATGTAATGTAATGTAAAAAAGTGATGTTTGAACCCAGAGACTCTGTAACTGCACATTTCTTGACGTATTGTAATAAAATGAAGTTAAACTGAGAACTCTGACGTCTCCTGCTCATCATTCCACCTTAAAAACGATCAGCGCAGAGAAATAGGTGAGGATTTACTGTTGGATTTACTGTTGGAGTCAGATAATTTTAAAGGTTTCCTCAATGCATTTCTCAACAATTAGGCAAAAAGTAAGTTTTTTACCCTGAGATGCATGGGATCAACATTAAGTGGGCGTGTCTGTAAGCAGGAGACTTGTCGGTACCCATAGTGTGAGTTTAGTTGTGGTTGTCACATGCAGTTAAAGAAGTCTGTCATGCCTAAATCAAATGAGATATCGCCTTTTCATTCTGATATCTGCCATTTGAACATACACATTCACATCATATAGCAGCATGACAGTGGTATTCCTGCTCAGGGTGAGAATCAGGCCTCTAACCCAGCTGCTGCATGCAGGGCGACGGTCACACTTTGCTCATGCTCAACATGAAGTTTATCGATGGAGAAGAAGCTACGAATCAGCAAAAGAGGAATTCATTGTTATTTTTTCAATTCCTCTGAGAGGACAACAGGATTTCCCATTTTTTTTGGAAATGCATGTTTTTCTCTGCAGCTGTTCATGCACTATCATCTTATGACGTAAGGAACATGATCTCACAGGAATCCGTGAAACTGACACGGATTCGCTTAACTCAAAATCCGTGGAATAGCCACGGAATCACTCAGATTTCCGTGAAACTGACACGGATTTCGCTACAATGCAAGTTAATGACAGTCATATCCCGTGGCTATTCCATGGTTATTTGTTCCTATTGGTCTCATTTTTAGTGAAAAAAATCAATATTTTGACTTAGTTTCTGCATAAAAATGGATTTTGATCACATTTCTAGCGAGAAATATATGTTTTATTTTCTAAATATTCACTCAGTGAATGTACCTAATCACTTTGTATGTTGGAATAGCCACGGGATATGACTGGCATTAACTTGCATTGTAGCGAAATCCGTGTCAGTTTCACGGAAATTTGAGTGATTCCGTGGCTATTCCACGGATTTTGAGTTAAGCGAATCCGTGGCTATTCCACAGATTCCTGTGAGACCAGGTTTGGACGTAAGAAACCCAACATACTACCCAAATAGATGGCAATATGGTGATCCAACACACAACATGTAGAAGACTTTGTGCAGCTGAAGGGTTTATATCAGCAGTCAAACACGCTTGTTCAGTTTCTTCCTTTGTACAAATTTGGGCAGAGAGTGTTTGGACTGCTGCTGAAATTGTTATCTAAATTATGATAATCCTGGCTTTTGTGTCCTGGATGACATCAGTTTGTTCACACATCTTTCATTCTGTATGTTTTCGAGGCACACTTTCTCAGCAGGTCAGTTAAACAGCTCCTTGGAAAAGCACTTGAGAAGAAGCCCTTGTAACCCCAGAGCTCGTCTCACTGCGCTCCACCCCTCCTCTTTCCTTCCATCGCTCCTGTAAAAGCAATGTGATCGGTGTTTGCGATACGTGTCTGGGGACGATAAAGGCTGCGGATCGGCCAAGCTGTGGATTAGAGGGCTGCTGATTTCAGAGACAATGTTTTAACAGGAGTCCCAGCATGTGGCCTTTTATCTGACAGAGCCACAGTTCATCGTGGTCAAATAGCACAAAACCAGAGGGGAGCGGGGCTCATGCCAACAATTATCACATGAATGAACATTGTGCAGGCTGCACACATGTCCATACAAACCCCCAGCCTCCACACACACACACACACCAGTTTCTCTCTATCTCAGTCTTTTTTTGGGACTTAGTCTCTCAATCATGCGTGCCACATGAGTACACACACTGCAAGAAAAAGCCAACTTGTATTTTTTTTTACCTAAAACAGTGATTAAAGTTGGTAAAACTTGGAAATATAAATTATTGACATTTAGGGCAATAATGTAAGTTAGCACAACAAAGGAAGCCAGTTGTCTGCTCAAAAACAAGTTGGTGAGTTGTTGTTACTTATATCTTTAAGTTGGGGTTCACAACAAGGGACAATAGTTCTGATAACTCTTATTTCTTTGTTGGGAAATGCAGGAAAGCGGTGAAATTCGGTCATTAGCGAAAGCTAGCGGCTAACTGATGCTAGCGGTTAACTGATGCTAGCGGTTAACTGATGCTAGCGGCGCTGCTTGTTACAGCTACAAGAGTAACCATTAGCATATCAATGCTAACTCAAAATTTTAGTCGCAACATTAGCTGACATTTCATGGCGGCACATTGCAGAAGTTAGCAGAAGTAAGGATTAAAAGTTATTATAATTTACAATGTAAAATTATGTTAGTACAATTTACAGTTGAGTTGACAAAAATCTGAATTCAGAGTTGAGCAGACTCAAGAACCAAACTTAAAATATTTAGTTTAATTGTCCAACTTAAAATTTAGTTAGAAGTTTGTTGCCTTGAAATTTTGAGTTCACCCAACTTTTCTTTTTTTGCAGTGTAGACAAATGGATTTAAAGAGTGGACTCATGCACATGCGCACTCACTCACACACACTCACTCAGACACACACACACACGCACACACATACACACACACTCAAACATACACACACACACACACACACACACACACACACACACACAGGAGTCTGTATTGAGTTCTTGGCAACGTGCAAACCCAGTAAATGCAACAAAAGACAGTTATTCCGAAGCTCACTAACTTTTCCCTCATGCCATATCGATTTTTGCTCGTAGCCATGCACTTAATGGGCACTCGTTGCATAACTGGAAGATTTACTTGTGAAATATTTGACTTGGAGGCACTCTGACCACAGAACGAGAAATATGCCACAGTCACCTAATTTGTCTTTTCTTGTTTTGGTTTAAAAAACGGGGGAAAAAAGATAAATAATCCCACATGCTATAAATGAGCCTTGGGGAGGAGGAGGGGGAGGGGGAGGGGGTAGAGACAGAGTGACTTACATTGAGAGGCTAACAATGAAGTCAATTCATTGCCTTGGTTTGGCTGCAGTACTGAAGGACAAAAAAATGAACCTATGTTATTCTCTAATCCTGCACCAGCTCCTGGAAACAGTTGGCTACATTCACAGGAGCTGCGGTCGCACACACTCTTCACATGTACTATAAATCTCAGCCGAGCTCATAAAGCCAAAATATAACACTTCACCCAAATAATAAAAAAGCTCACTTCCTTGTAGTGGTGTTTCACCATGCAGATCATTTAGTTTTGATCTGCCCAGACTTGGACATTTTTTGATGGGATGAGTTGTGGAAGAGACAAGTGACCACAGGCTACAGGAGTACTGGGTCAGTCAACAGGCCCGGGGCAAAGGAGCACATTGGTTCCGTCTGAGTGAAGGGATCCGCTACTTTATTACCAGAGAACGTCTCTCTCTCTCCCTGTTGACTGTGGAGCATTTGCGATAGAGCAAACACAAGTAAATGGATGTATTTATTTATTTTATTTTGTCCTGAGATCGTTTGCGTTGTGGTCCATTGGGGACTGGATATTGCTGCTACCCTCACACTGATTTGTTGCCACTGACAGAGGGAATTGTTTGGTTTATGTGCTGTCCTGCTTTTGTTCTGTTTGTTTGTTTTGTTTGTTGTTTTGTTTTTGCTTTGTCTTGTGCGCTGTCTGACTGGAGACTGCAAACTGAATTGCCCTATTTGGGATAAATAAAGTTGTTTGAATTGAATTGAATTGAATTGGATCATGAGTGGTGTCGTCTCCTGGCCAGTGTTAGAATAATCTGTGATTCTGTCTCTGTTGACATCGGTCACGATCTATGTGTGCGTAATTCACAATATGTGTGTGTGTGCCCTCTCTGTGCTTTTATAGATTAATCATTTTTTATAAAACTGGGTTTTAGGGAAATTATACTTGGTCCAGACTAATCAGGGACGTGTAGATTGAACCCAGAGACTCTGTAACTGCACATTTATTGACGTATTGTAATAAAATGAAGTTAAACTGAGAACTCAGACGTCTCCTGCTCATCATTCCCCATCAAACGATCGGTGCAGAGAAATAGGTGAGGATTTTCGGTCCTGACTGTTGGAGTCAGATAATTTAATTTTAAAGGTTTCCTCAATGTATTTCTTTCCGAACAAAATGACCAGTATGTATGAAACCAAGCTGGTTTAAGCTTGTACACTGGTGTCAACCCAACTCTATTCTGAAGTGGTATTAATCAGTTTTAAGGGGTTTATGTGCTAAAAACCCAAATGTTCAATACCGTACGTCTGTATAAAGTTGATCTGGCTAACAGACATGAAGCAGCATTAGAATTCACTTTGAGTTTCTGAAAATCTGACAAATGTTATGTCCAGTATTGACTGTCCTTCCAGCTCAGTTTTGGTTCAAAGTTAGTAACAGCTCATGATAGGGCTTGGCGATATATTGATATAAAAGATATATCGATATATTTTTTAATGTGATATGGAATTAGACCATATCGCATATATCGATATAGTTTTAAATAACTGTTTTTAAACCGCAGGGCTGAATTTAAGCAGGACGTCCAATTACGCAATGACACACACCTGCACACTGGGAAGGCTGTTCCATTTGTGCGTTATTACAGTAATAGGAAGGACTCTGGCCTCGTCTCTGGAGGACCCGACTCTGAAGGAAGGATCCTACCAAGGAAGGATCCTAACAAGGAAGGATCCTTGACTTTGGGATACAGACTGTGTGTCTGGGAAGCCAAAACCTTCTGCATGGCTACCACTTGAGGTTAGTGAGAAAAACAGGTTTTTGTGGTTTTGATGAATCAGCCCTTGAAAATAGCAACAGCCAGAAATGTTATCTAGGTATTAACACGACTTCTGAAATGTCAGTGTTTCATGTCGGAATAAATGCCAACTATAAACGTCCAGACATAAGCTTCCCTGTCTTCCACTGTTTGCTGCCAGACATTTCAGACTCTCTGTAGGGTTCTATGGTTTAGTGAGGAACGCTGCCTTTGAAGGTGGGTGGGGTGCTGACCTGTGGGTGCTGAGATGGTGGTGGGTGCACTGGTCCTGCGGCCCCTCTCAGCAGTGATGCTGATGGTGTACAGCATGCCTGGTGTCAGGGCTCTCAGGATGTGAGACTCAGAGCTGCCTGGGACCACCTCCTCCACCCTGTGGCCGTCAGCAGATACATAAACCAGTCTGTAGGAGTCCAGTTTGGCCAGGGGACGCTTCCACTCCACCATCATGGTGGTCTCTGTCACCTCCGCTACCGTCAGGTCCTTGGGAGCATCCAGGGCTAGTGGGGGAGGCAGAGAGGGGCTGTGATTGGACGGTTAAAATACTTTTCAAAACCAATAATCATGTCCTCTGACGGACGGGGTCATCCCTATGTTCCCTGGGTCCTATGTTCCCCTGGTTCTATGTTCCCAGGGTCCTATGTTCCCCAGGTGCTATGTTCCCCAAGTCCTATGTTCCCCAGGTCCTATGCTCCCTGGGTCCTATGTTCCCCAGGTCCTATGTTCCCCAGGTCCTATGCTCCCAGGGTCCTATGTTCCCCAGGTGCTATGTTCCCCAAGTCCTATGTTCCCCAGGTCCTATGCTCCCTGGGTCCTATGTTCCCCAGGTCCTATGTTCCCCAGGTCCTATGCTCCCAGGGTCCTATGTTCCCCAGGTGCTATGTTCCCCAGGTCCTATGTTCCCCAGGTCCTATGTTCCCAGGGTCCTATGTTCCCCAGGTCCTATGTTCCCCAGGTGCTATGTTCCCCAGGTCCTATGTTCCCCAGGTGCTATGTTCCCCAGGTCCTATGTTCCCCAGGTCCTATGTTCCCCAGGTCCTATGTTCCCAGGGTCCTATGTTCCCCAGGTCCTATGTTCCCCAGGTCCTATGTTCCCCAGGTGCTATGTTCCCCAGGTCCTATGTTCCCCAGGTCCTATGTTCCCCAGGTCCTATGTTCCCCAGGTCCTATGTTCCCCAGGTCCTATGTTCCCAGGGTCCTATGTTCCCCGAGCGCAACCCTTTTTTAGAAAAAAGGTCCTATGTTCCCCGTTTTTCTCAAAGACGGTCCTATGTTCCCCGGGTCCTATGTTCCCCGAGCGCAACCCTTTTCTAGAAAAAAGGTCCTATGTTCCCCGTTTTTCCCAAAGACGGTCCTATGTTCCCCGGGTCCTATGTTCCCCCATTTTTCCCAAAGACAGTCCTATGTTCCCCGGGTCCTATGTTCCCCGAGCGCAACCCTTTTTTAGAAAAAAGGTCCTATGTTCCCCGTTTTTCCCAAAGACGGTCCTATGTTATATGTAATACATACCGGGGAACATAGGACCCTTTTCCAGAAAAAGGGTCCTATGTTCCATTAAACAGGGTTCCCACTCCTAACCTGAAATTATTTTGCAGAACTTTTGCAGGACATTTTCAGCCGCTACAGAGACAAGTTATCATGTCAAACACTAAAACATTCCCCTGTCCCACTCATTCTTTGGATGTGTTCTTTTGTATCATTTTCCAGCTTTTCCAGCTTTTCCAGGACCTGTGGGAATCCTGTTAAAGCAAAAGGTGGCTACACTGGTTTGTTTAACACTTTTTTGTCTACTACATAATTCCATCATATAATTCCATCATAGTTTTGATGTCTTCACTATTATTCTACAATGTAGAAGATTGAACAAAACATAAATAAAAAACATTGAATGACAAGGTGCGACTGGTACTGTATATATATTATGGCAGGCCGTTCAGGAAATTATAATGTATATGGATTCAAAACCTGAGAATATATATATATATATATATATATATTAGGGCCGGGACTTTAACGCATTAATTAAGATTAATACATTACACTTAATGGCAAAAATGTCACTGGTCTGTTGGACTTGAACAAAAATAAACAATATTTTTGTTGCTTAAGCTTATGTATTCAGTCATTATTCAACGGTATACTAAAAATCCATGTGAAAAAAATTACTCACTGTTCTCAGGTCAAATATTTATATGCGATTATAATGCGATTAATTTCGATTAATTAATTACAAAGCCTCTAATTAATTAGATTATTTTTTTTAATCGAGTCCCGGCCCTAATATATATATATAGAAAATTGAGAATCTGAGAATATACATCAAAAGTCTGAGAATACATATTGTAGGTTTTAACCAAAGGTTTTAATATAGATTCTCAGATTTTCAATATATATTCTCATGTTTCTACATATATATATATATATATATATATATATACAGTAGTAGTATACAGTATATAGTATACAGTATATATGTATAATGTGATAATCATGTTACCGGTGACTGCGTTGGTGGTCGTTGGCAGACTCTCCCGCTCATCCTTCACTGCGGTCACACCCATCCCGTACTCTGTGCCAGGTCTCAGGCCTACATAACGGGGCGAAATAAAAACAATGTGACACACAAATAAAAAGCAATGTCATGTTTTGTTTGTACAAATCCACCGAGGTGTCATCAAATGAACGATGGGGAGGCTCGGTAGTCAAGTGGCCAGCTGTTTGGGCTAATGGCTCCAGTGCCTATGGCAAACACAAAAACACTCTCATGTGGCTTGGTTGCACAATAGATTGCAGCCTAATTGCATTTCATGGTAAGCCTGTGCTCACTGTGGAACATGAGTGTTGTATTTGCATTGATGGATCTATAGGGCCCTTGTCGCCGAGCAGAAACACTACTTGCTATGATACAGCGGGCTCTGGAGGCCCTTTGGTCTTTACAATTAAGCCCTCTCTCAGCCTGACCGCCTCTAATTCCTTTATTAACTCCCACAGAGGTCATCACACACAGAGTCCTGCAGCATGAAATTACACCTAATGCCCAGGAAACTCATTATCAATAAAATCACGAGCGTGAAGGCAATTACGGATAATAACTGTGTGAAAGAAGTGCTGAGGTGTGTGTGGAGCGGAGTGGGACGTCGGCTGAATGGACACAGTGCTTTATTTCCATGGGATGGGCCTCCCAAGGACAAAGAATTGGGCCAGACAAAGACACTATTAGCCCGTTTTTGGAAGCTTTTTTTGTTTCTCATGGTGTCTAATCCTGCAGCACACAGTGTCGCAACAAACAGAAAAAACACATCCGCCTCAAAGCATGGCTTTATATTGTCAGTGGTGCAGATAGATGAAAACGCGCCCTTTTCTCTTGTTTTAGCAAGAACCCCCCACCGGTGGATTTTCTAATAAAGTGAGCCTTTTGTACACGGGCAAACATTTCACGACACAAGACAAAGGCAACCCATCTGGGAATAGAGCAGGCTGAATATAACACTTACCATTTAACAACACTTGCACCAAAAATTAGGAGAATAAACACATACATATTGTACTTTTTAAGTTTTTTTTTGGACACAGAGTGGTAATGGACAAAGACTGAAAACACTAAATGTGCTATGAAAGCTCTCTTTATGCTCAGCAGCTTGGTTTTTACTGTTACTGGGATCAGTAGTCCTAGCTGACAGAGTGAGTGGGACAGGGTCACCTATTAATCAAACTTAATTAAGCGTTAACTTGCTGCAAAATCCCTTCAACTCTGAAACACAGGAATATCAAACATACACTGTAGGGCTGCACAATTATTGCCAAAATGATTATTTTGATCAATATCGTAATCATGATTATTCATCATGTTAGGGAAAACATCTGTATTTTTATTGCACTACTTTTAAACAAACAATAGTTTTTCAACAGTTTTTTATAAACAAAGCAGCATGGCTAATTATGCACAGCATCTCCGCTGATCAGAAACATAGTGATTGTGAATTAACGGCATCGCTAACTGTGCACAGAGTGTCTGGTGCTTGTTGTAGACAAACAGAGATCACTAAGATCGGTTAACATCCCCTCAGGCTTTGCAGCTGGGAAAGACTGCTGCAGGAGGAAAATGTCGTCTAAATAGAGTATCACTTCCTTAGTCCACATTACAGACACCAGCATAGCCACAACTGTTGATCTGCCTGTCTGGAGGGCAAAGCGGTATTATGGAATGGATGGATGTTTGACTGTGTGTGTGTGTGGCTCCAGTACCTGTGAGTTTGGCCTGGGTGGTGTCCTTGGGTCCCGGGGGGAAGAGCAGCTCTCCGTGCTCTCCTCCAGACAGAGGTCCATACTTGATGCGGTAGTTGTCCACTGGAGCCTGGCTGTTCTTCCACTCCAGAGTGATGCTCTCATCTGTCAGCTCCACCGTCTGCAGGTCTCTGGGAGCATCCAGGTCTACACAGAAATGGATTTTAGATAGATGCATCCAAACCCAAACCTAAACTTAACTGTATTTCTGATCTAGACCCAAACCTGAACTACACTGTAAAAAAAAATGTTGTTTTTAAGGTAAAAAACGGCAGCTGTGGTTGCCAGAACTTTCCCGCAACAAATACGGTGCAACTTTTTCCAATATTACGGAGGGATTATATCTCTCTCCTGGCCTGGGAACGCCTCGGAGATGTCTGGAATGCCCTGCTTAGCCTGCTGCCCCCGCGACCCGGCCCCGGATAAGCGGATGGATGGATGGATTTCACGGTTAAGATTTATTGCATTTTTTACCGTATAAATAAAACGTTTTTCCATCAAAAGGAACGCTGTTCTGCCATATAATTGACAAGAAAATACTTCAAATTGACAAGAAAATACTTTAGATTAAAGATTTTACCATTAAACATTACAGTGCAATTTGTTAGAGATATGTTGTTTAGTACATTTAACAGTTAGAAAAAGTATTTTTTACAAAACATAAATGCAAAAATGATGGATGTACAGTACAGGCCAAAAGTTTGGACACACCTTCTCATTCAATGTGTTTCCTTTATTTTCATGACTATTTACATTGTAGATTCATCAAAACTATTAATGAACACATATGGAATTATGTACTTAACAAAAAAAGTGTGAAATAACTGAAAACATGTCTTATATTCTAGTAAGCAAAGGGTGGTTACTTTGAGGAATCTAAAATACAAGACATGTTTTCAGTTATTTCATACTTTTTTGTTAAGTACATAATTCCATATGTGTTCATTCATAGTTTTGATGCCTTCAGTGAGAATCTACAATGTAAATAGTCATGAAAATAAAGAAAAACGCATTGAATGAGAAGGTGTGTGTCCAAACTTTTGGCCTGTACTGTATATATATATATATATATATATATATATATATATATATATATATACATTTAAGTATATTTTTGCTACAAACACGGTGCCAGTGAATTTTACAGAGGAGTAATGTATTTAAAAAAATTAAAAAACTGTAAAAAATACTGTTTTTGCTGATATATACATTTAAGGTGTTTCATTGTTACTGAAACCGAATTAACCCATTTATCATTTTACGGTCAGCAATTTTTTCACCGTAAAATCTACAGACATTTTATACAGTGTAGCTCCTTCCAGAAGCCAAGATTGCTATTGGTGGATTTTCCTCAGAGGAACACGCAGCAGCAGGATGTCCTTCCTCGTAAACATAAAGCTATAAGTACAACATGTGTGGTCCCCACACCAGCTGACTCACAGCTCATTAAGCTTGGCTATGACAAACAGCTGGGCCTATAACATAACAGGTTCAGCTGATTATGTGTTATTGATATTTGACTCTCACCTGTGAGGAAGGACTCGTAGACAGGAGCGCTGCTCCGCTCTCCCTTGCGAGCAGACAGAGACACCTCGTACTGGGTGTCGGGGTGAAGGCCTCCCAGGTGGTACTGGGTTTCAGTGGAGGACAGCTCCACCAGGCTGCGGTCGGCAGCGTTAGAGCTCGGCCCGTAGGAGATGATGACCCCGTCCACCTCCGCCACGGGCTGGAACCAGGTCACCAGGGCTGTGGTGTCCGTCACGTCACGCACATC
Organism: Centropristis striata; assembly: GCF_030273125.1. Taxonomy (NCBI): domain Eukaryota; kingdom Metazoa; phylum Chordata; class Actinopteri; order Perciformes; family Serranidae; genus Centropristis; species Centropristis striata. The sequence goes on along the minus strand of NC_081523.1, from coordinate 38,925,379 downwards.
CACCTGGCCGGGAGCATCGATCACTGGAGACGGAAGGAAAAATCCCAACGTCATGACAAAAAAGAAAGAATTAACCCATTGAAGCCTGGAAAGCGGATACGTCGCCCATAAAAACATTTATAAAAAGTCATTTCTACCATCTGCAGTCGCTATACTAAATAGTAACACTGTACCCCACGTCACTCTTTTTATTGATGTTGTGTTGTTGTTTTATCTCACTTCATGTCATTGTTGTGTGTTTTGCATGAATTTTTATAGCCGTGTCGAAAGACAAGTTTCTGCTCTGTTGAACAGACAATAAAGATATATTCTATTCTATTCTATTTTGTAGTATTTGTATAAGCTCTCAAATACGTTTTGAATTTCATTTCTATCGGCTTCAGAGGCTGAAAAATCTATTATTTAGTAGGAAGAGTTGACACCTCTGTTGAATTTCCAGAAAAACTTCAGGTTTTAGGGGCTTATTAAAATAAAAATGAAATATAATCACCCAGAGGTTTTACAGGCGTTTTAGGCGTCAATGGGTTAAGCAAATACGTGCTCGAAACAAGTCAAATTATCTGCCAGTAAGGCAAGGCAAGGCAAGTTTATTTATATAGCACAATTCGGACACACGGCCATTCAAAGTGCTTTACAGGGGCAAGATTAAAATACATAAAACACATTAGAAGACATTTAAAAGCTAATTAAAAAAAAAAAAGTGAATGAATAAAACATTTAAGAGCGAATGAATAAAAATTACAGGTTAAAATGGAAACAGAAAAGTCTTCAGACTTGATTTAAAAGAGCTGAGAGTTGCAGCAGACCTCAATAGGACAATAAGTAAATTTTTCTTTGTAAGTGCTACACATATTGGTAACACTTTCCAATAACCAACTAAGTGATGTTTATAGACAAATTATTAACCATTTACAAAGTGCTATACATATTTAATGTTTTCAACCAATTTCTTAAAGGCATATGAATCATTTCAAAATCATTAATATACTTAATATGGTGTTAAAAAGGTTATAATGAGTGCAACTAAAACTATTAATAAACTATTAATTATAATTTAGTTGTTGTTAATAGTAAAGTAACTATAAACTTACATTTACATTCCATCTATTTGCCATTTAAAAATGAGTTAGTTTATTAATGTTTGAACATCGTTTATAAACCATATATAAGCTATTAAGAATGATAAATTATTAGAATTGGAACTCTGGTATTTTGCACAAAAAGAGGACTATGAATTTTCAACCTGTTAATTCCTAACCAATCACAGATGGACTCCTTGGCATCACTAAGCACCTCTTCATGTCAATCTAACTATGGTAATGGCAAAATTTAGTATGATATGTGTAACAAATGGTATCAACCCAATAAGTGCTGCAACATCTAATGAAAGATAACTCAGCAAGAAAATGGAATATTCATTCTAATTAACTGATTAATTTATTAGTTTAATTTTTTAAAAACTTAGCGTTCCACCCCATTGTCCAAAGAATTCACAATGACTTATTAAATATTAAATAAAACACTGAGTGTTCTTTTGACAGTATGTGGCTGCAGGGTCATTAACAAAGCTAGAAGTTAATGAAAATAACCAGAATCTCTTCTAATGTCTCTGATAATGTGTCTTCTTAATTAGTCTCCAATGTAAGAGCATGCAATGTTCCTGATTGTCACTATGCAACAAACTGTATGTCATTACAGTTCTATTATATTTGTGCCTGGATGAATATTATGCTATACTTCTAAGTAGGAAAACCCAGAGGAGCATAGACGCCTTAACAGAAAGCTGAAATGTCCTTTTTCTCTTATTCTTCATTAAGTTCTTTGCCTGATTGTGTCTCTGTTGATTTGAAATTAATTTAAGATGCGTGAGTAAGGTAAAACACAGTATCTTAGTAAAAAATTTAACAGTTTGCAAAAAGACTACTAGGAGGCTATGTTCAGACTGCAGGCAAAAGTTGGCACAACTCCGGGTAAAAATCACATGGAGTCTCTTTATGTGGTCCTAAATTGAATACAGGTCTGGTGATTTCAATGCCATGTCATTCTGAACAGTCATGTGCTATGATTTTTATGTCACTCTGGAGCAGGGGGCTCAAACTCAAATTACCTGGAGGATGCTGGAGGCAGTATCAAAATGACCAAAAAAAAAGACACAAAATTACTAAAAAAAGACACAAAATGATAAATAAAAACCTTAATTACTTGAAGAAGACACAAAATGACCAAAGAAAGACACAAAATTACTAAAAAAGACACAAAATTATTAGAAAAAGATGGAAAATTACCAAAAAGGCACAAAATTACAAAAAAGGACAAAAATTACCAAAACAAGACACAAAATGACAGAAACAACTTAATTACTTAAAAAAGACACAAAATGACCAAAAAAAGACACAAAATTACAAAAAAAGACACAAAATGACAGAAAAAAAATAATAACTTAAGATACAAAATTACCAAAAAAAGACACAAAATTACAAAAAAACAACAACAACAAAGTGACAGAAAAAAACATACTTACTTAAAAAAGACACGAAATGACCAAGAAAAGACACAAAATTACTAAAAAAGCCACAAAATTATTAGAAAAAAGATGCAAAATTACCAAAAAACGTCACAAAATTACAAAAAAGGACAAAAATTACAAAAAAAAAGACACAAATTACAAAAAAAAGACACAAAGTTATTTAAGAAAGACACAAAATTATCATTATTATTATTATCATTATTCTTCTTCTTCTTTTTGTAAACGTCATCATAGAAACAAGTGAAACAAAGCTCCAGCTTGCGCAATAAAGGGACCTTCCACACACAACACGGTAAAGTTCCATTCTTATAAAACTGTCATATCAAGGTGAGGGCCACAAAATATCGTCACGAGGGCCGCAATTGGCCCGTGGGCCGCGAGTTTGAGACCCATGATCTAGAGCAGTTCTGAGAGTCAAGACAAAGAGTCATGCTTTAGTTAACACAGTAACCTGACAGTCAAACCTGCATCTTTTGATTTCCTTCTAACTAGAGCTTGTGTTTGAGACATTTGGTCCAATCACTGGTGTTGGGGCCTCGCGCTGCCCGCTGATGGACCCGAGCCTGGACCATGCACCATGAAGGAGGAACCATAAATTAATACAGTCATTTCAGCAATGCATGTGTTGAAAATGTAACAGCCCTGTTGGATTTATGAGGTTATTGAGTCTGTTTACAGATCACATCCCTGCGCCATGAAGGGCGCCTTTTCACCAACGCTGGAATTGATTTGTCACACGTAAGCAACTTTAGGAAAGTCAACCTTCTGTGCGGGGCTGATAAAGTGAAGGATCTGCATTTGAGCTTAACACAGATTTGTCTTGTGAGGACGCCGAGTGTGTCATCCTGGTGTGACAATACCATTCTCCTGGGAGGCCGCCGCCCCCCGAGTCTGACTGACTGACTGACTGGTGCCTCCCACACATGGAGGGTCGGGTCGGAGGGGGAGCAGAGAGGGGACACAATTAGCCCCTCAGCATGCAAATCCCACCGTACGCGTCCACAAGCCGGTGTAATGGGACACATGGAGAGAGCCTGAGTGACTTGGAGAACTCTGAACCTCATAATCCGAGCAGTGCTGACACATGGCCATGTAGCAACAATCTCACACGCACAGTTCAGGTCACCCAAAAAAGAAACAAAATGACCAAAAAAAGGAAACAAAGTGACCCAAAAAGACACAAAATGACCCAAAAAAGAAAAAAATTACCAAAAAGACACAAAATGACCAAAAAAAGACACAAAATGATCAAAAAAGACACAAAATGACCAAAAAAAGACACAAATTGACCACAAAATGATCAGAAAAAGACACAAAATGACCAAAAAGACTAAAACACATGAACACTTTAACACAGTGGAGACAGAGCTGACTTCCAAAATGATTTGGCGACCCCCAGAAATCATCTCGTGACCCCAATTGGGGTCCCGACCCCAAGGTTGAGAATAGCTGCCTTAAACAGTGGGTATAACAAACGTTCATCCCCTTTCACTCTTTTTTGCTGAACAAGGTTAAGGTTATTCAGATTACAACCATTTAAAAAAAATGCATTCATTAAGAGAAATTGCACCATTTTCCTATCAGTGTCAATGTGCAAAATGTCCAAATCCATTTTCATAAATGGGTTAATGATACACCAGTGGCGGGCGGTGCATTTCACACTTAGGCCTTCAGTGATGTCCAACTTAGTCAATAAATACCTTTCATTATGCCAGCATTTATAACACCAGGACTGGAGAGTAGTTAGAAACACACTTAAGCACTGCTAGGCATTGCATCACCTCAGTTGTGTACAAAATGGGCTATTATCTGGCGCATCAGCAATTAAAACATATCTGGTATGCTACTGTCAAAACTTAAAAATAAAAGGGTCTTTAAAATTATCTTTCCAAAAAGTTTTATTAAATGAGTCCACAAAGAATATGCAAGCTTTAACAAGATTGTACAATAAATTGCAAAATCGCAGTTTAATATCAGAAAGACACTAACAAGACGGCCATACTTTGGCGACAGCGACACAATAAACAAGTCTCTTTGTGAAAAAACTTTTTCATGTCAAAACGTGACGTATCACGACTTTCTGTGACCTGTTGCTTTGAGTACAACCACACAGCTGCGCCAATGCGCCAGATTATTTACATACCGTTAACAGTCCCGGCCGGGTGTGACTCTGTTGATCTGCATAGCACTGCCGTGGCTCAAACTAGTAAGTATCCATATCCAGTCACAGGACTTAGCATCCTGCTTAGCGATCTATCCAATCAGTAACCAGGCTGTTTTCAGGGGAGAAAGAAGACCCTGCTCTTCCACAGGGACTAAAAAAGTCCCGTCAAAAGTCCGCTCTGGACGGCTCGTATTCAAATTAGGGGCGTTTCGGCGAGTGAGACCCGCCTCATTCCGGGTATAACATTCCCGGTAATGGAAACAGCCGTTATTACACTTAGTGCTGCAGGTGAGGAACGCTGCTGTTCAATATGCTTTGTTGTAGATGAAGTGTCCCAGTGGTAACAGCCAAGTTGAAGCAGTTTTTACCAAACACCCCTATAGTCAACATCTTGACTCCTAACAGGTGAAGGTGAAGTCACAAATTCATCCCTGTTTCTCTCTTTATATTGATCCCGAGCCCTGAGTTCCCCATATTGTTACAACCCACTGGGCTTTATAGCCTGATGAAGCTGTGGAGATATCTCCCAACTTGCCAATAGGGCTGGAAATCCATATCTGTTTTTTACTACCCCTCTAAATCACAACAATGCAATGAAATCTAATGAGCTAATCACTCAGGGTCGACATGTCGGCCTGTTTTCAATATTCTGTAGGGAGCTGCAGGATAGATAACCAGGATATAGAAACCAATGAACCTACGCAAGGTATGAAGGTGACAAGCTGCTTTTGTGTTTTCCTTTGACAGCTTGAAGTGACAATTTATTCCACAATGACCTCTATTTGTGGAAATTTACACTCCCTCTATCTGCAGCGCTGCATGGGTCAGAGTTTGGGCTTATTCTCCTGCATACAATGGTGTGATATTGGTGCCATTGTTTGGGATTGCAATTATTATGTTTGTATTTAAATGTGATGAAGGGCAAAGCATGAATCAACACTGATAATATGGAGCAGACCTGCAGACCAGGACATTCCATTCAAACATTTCCCATTGTCACTGTGATCCCACTACCAAATATTTCATATGGCAGACGTAAATTATTTAATGTACATTGTGTCCTGAGTGCAGATATGTGTATGATGACATGGTTTCTGGAGAATAAAATGAGTAGCTGCAGTGGGTATTATGTTAGGGACACACTCTAAGGACACAGACTCGTGCGGCACAGTGCCACAAAAGACTGTTTATTTGTGTACATCTTTAAATTAAAATTCAAGCATGTGCATGAATATCTACACACTGCAAAAAAGCCAACTTGTATTTTTTGGCCTAAAACAGTGATTTAATTTGGTAAAACTTGGAAATATAAATTATTGACATTTAGGGCAATAATGTAAGTTAGCACAACAAAGGAAGCCAGTTGTCTGCTCAAAAACAAGTTGGTGAGTTGTTGTTACTTATATCTTTAAGTTGGGGTTCACAACAAGGGACAATAGTTCTGCTAACTCTTATTTCTTTGTTGTGAAATGCGGTCATTAGCGAAAGCTAGCAGCTAACTGATGCTAGTGGCTAACTGATGCTAGCGGCTAACTGATGCTAGCGGCTAACTGATGCTAGCTACACTGCTTGTTACAGCTACAAGAGTAGCCATTAGCATATCAATGCTAACTCAAAAATGTGGTCACAGCATTAGCTGACATTCATAGCGGCGTTACAATCGTGCCAGATAAATTGAGTAAATAAATTGAGAGTTGAGCAAACTCAAAAACAAAACTTAAAATATTTTGTTTAATTGTCCAACTTAAAATTTTATCGAAGTTTGTTGCCTTGAAATTTTGAGTTCACCCAACTTTTCTTTTTTTGCAGTGCAGAAGCATTATTAATGTTTTATGTTTATATTACCATCTCTGTGCAGGCTTGCATTGTATTTAGATCTCAGCAGGTGTAAAGCTAAAGCTGCACGTCCTGCAGTAACAGGAGCAAAAAGTGTTCCTATGGACCCACAATGCATCATGTTCATCCACATAAATGGAGATGTTTGATCATGTAAGTTAATGACCCTGTTCAGTGTTTTGACTATCTACATTAAACCTCTGGCAATAAAGGGCAGCATGGTCAGAATTTGCCATTTATTGTAGCACAAACTGTATTTTGTATTTTGTGAACCGGAAGGTGGAAAACAGCAGCCAAAGGCACACTTTTCAACCACATTTTCAGAAAATGTAAAATTTTTGTGCAAATGTGCAAATGAATAAAGTGCTTTACAAATAAAGTTGAGTTGAGTTGAACAGGTTACAGTCACATTTTGTTTGGTTCGGTAACCTCTGATCAATAAGAAAAGGCTTGGAAAAATTGTTCTGTTATGTCAAAAGATCATTGGCCTTGACCTGGAACACATTGGCAATATTTACCAAGTCAGAGCCACTAGGAAGGCAAAGGCCATACTGTCAAACCTCCGACATCCTCTACATGCAGAGTTTCGACTCCTGCCACTAGGAAGGAGATATATTTACAGGAAAAGGGCCAAAACAAACAGATACCTAAAATCATTTGTTCCCTCAGCTGTTGGCTTCCTAAACAAACTAGGGTAGTAGCTTTGTCAATGATTATATTCCATGATGTCTCCCATATGCTTTTATGCTTTAATGTTTTTATGTTCTGTGTTTTGTATTCATTGTGATTATTTGTTTGTTGTGTGACATTTTTAACTACTGAATGCAGAACAAATTGCCCCTAAAAAAAAGATAAAGATTTATCAAATCAAATCAAATCAAAAATATATTTAAAAAACTTCTTCTTCTTAAGTTTGTTCTGTAACACACATTTTGTATATGTTTTGATCTGGTAATAGTAACATCTGAGAAGTGTACAATAAAAAGACAAATAAGATATCTGGGTTAGCATGGCTCATGTGGTAGGTCGGTTGCCTATTGATCGGAAAGTTGGTGGTTCAATCCCTGACCATGGCAGCCTACATGTTGAAGTATCCTTGAGCAAGATACTGAACCCCAAATTGCTCCCGATGCTGCGTTCATCTGTGTGAGAATTAATTCCCAATGGTGGCAGGTGGCACCGTTTAGGGTAGCCTCTGCCACCAGTATGAATGTGTGTGTGTGAATGGTTGAATGAGCATAGTGTGTAGTGTAAAGCGCTTTGGATAAAAGCGCTGTATAAGTGCACTCAATTTACCATTTAAAATCCATGCAGAGCAGGGCTCAGCAAACTCAGTGTATGTACATCCTGCTGGAGTGAAACTCTTCCAGTAAGTCTAAAACAAAAGACTGATAAGCCAGTTAGCAGTGTGAATGTGAACACTCACTTGTGACGACGTTCTGGGAGGCAGGCGGTCCACGCTTGTTGTTCTTCACAACCTCCAGCTTGACCTCGTACTCCTGGCCAGGGCCCAGGCCCGACTGCTCAAAGGTGGTCTCTGGACGGCCGAGCGAGTTAAGAATCTCACCATCTTCCTCTTTCTGCCAGAACACACCAAAACACACCAGTCATCAACCACTACAAAGACTAGTCCTGGCATGATGTGAGCAGTGGGAGGGAGAAAACTGCCAAATCATACATAATGGCGCTCTGGGTGGCGTTTGGAATTAAGAGTTGACAGGGGACTCAGTTTAATGGAGTGCACCGCTTGGAAAAGACTGGATGAGCACAAAGTAACACTGCTCTGTGCTGTGTGGTCATCGGAGCTGTCAGGACATGCTAACAGCTCTAACTGTATGCTGGCTCAGCAAAACCCTTTTCCACAAGACACCCACCATGATCCTAATGTGAGCAGCAGCACATACACACTGTACTGCTACAGAGCTAACTGTTAGCCTGTTAGCACATACACACTGTACTGCTACAGAGCTAACTGTTAGCCTGTTAGCACATACACACTGTACTGCTACAGAGCTAACTGTTAGCCTGTTAGCACATACACACTGTACTGCTACAGAGCTAACTGTTAGCCTGTTAGCACATACACACTGTACTGCTACAGAGCTAACTGTCATTAGCGGCTCGTTAAGAAGAGTAAGAAAAGGTCACTGGATTTGTCTCCAGTTGCTTTCTTGAAAAATAGTCGCTAAGGGGGTCCGAAATGTCGCTAAATTTAGTTAAGTTAAGTTTAAGTTAAGTTTAAGTTTAGTTTAGTTAAGTTAAGTTGGGAACACTGCTTCGCCAGCTTTTACAAATGGCGTGTGTTGTTGTCGTGTAGAGTACTACGTCACATCCTGCTTAGGGATCTATCCAATCAGTAACCAGGCTGTTTTCAGGGGAGAAAGAAGACCCTGCTCTTCCACAGGGACTAAAAAAGACCCGACAAAAGTCCGCTCTGGACGGCTCGTATTCAAATTAGGGGCATTTCGCCGAGTGAGACCCGCCAAATCATACATAATGGCGCTCTGGGTGGCGTTTGGAATTAAGAGTTGACAGGGGAGTTTAATGGAGTGTGGCTCTGAGCAGGTCCCAGTAGCACCGCTTGGAAAAGACTGGATGAGCACAAAGTAACACTGCTCTGTGCTGTGTGGTCATTGGAGCTGTCAGGACATGCTAACAGCTCTAACTGCATGCTGGCTCAGCAAAACCATTTTCCACAAGACACCCACCATGATCCTAATGTGAGCACATTAGGCACTGAATCACTGAATGTAAAGTAGGGGGGTCTGCAGTGGGTTGTGTATGGTTTCTACCAGAGGAAAATGTGCATCATGACAGAGGATGTGGTCGGCTTGAATACAGAGGCTCCATTATCATGTTAGGTAGCAGGACTCACTGTGTTTCTGAAGATGAGGTTCCAGCCATCGAAGGGAATGTCCAACGGGTCCCACTGCACCTCCACTGACGTCTCCCGCACTGACTTAAACTTAAGTCCCTCAGGCTCTGGCAGATCTGGGAGGTATAGAAGAAAACTCTGACTATAGTCTAGACGGATTTCAGAAAAAAGTCCTTCTATAAGAAGTGAGGAGCATTTATGGGTACAAGTCAGAAACCGGCCTACCTTACATATTTCAAGGGTGCTGAGTCCAAAAAAAAATGGTTCCCAAGCGAAATTTTGAGTTTTTGACCTTCTAATTTGTATCAAATGGCCACCAAATTGCCCATCTTGCTCAGTTGTTGGACCATTTCCCCTTAGTTTTTTTGTAAGTAGGCAATCAAGATGAGGAAATTGAGTTTCTGCATCTATAGTCTAGGGTCAGAGCAAGGATATAGTGGAGGCTCAGTGTCTTTTTTCTGTACATATATATATATATATATATATATATATATATATATATATATATATATATATATATATATATATATGCAAAATACCAACTGGAACATTTAAAAGCGATTGATTGAATATTTATGTCGGCCTTAAAAAATGACACAAATAATGCTTAATTACACCTTAAAAGTTGGTATTTTGCATATATATAAATATACATAAAAAAGACACTGAGCCTCCACTATATCCTTGCTCTGACCCTAGACTATAGATCCAGAAACTTAATTTCCTCATCTTTGATTGCCTTCTCACAAAAAAACTTGGGGAAAATGGTCCAACGACTGAGCAAGATGGGCAATTCGGCCGCCATTTTGATATGCAAATGAGAAGGTCAAAAACTCAAAATTTCGCTTGGGAACCATTTTTTTTTTATTCAGCACCCTTGAAATAAGTAAAGTAGGCCGGTTCCTGACTTGTACCCATAAATGCTCCTCACTTTCACTTTTTGGACAATTCTGTCTAGACTACTACATATTCCATAGATTTATACATGACAAAGTGTAAAGTGGCATAGAGGAGACATACGTGTAGCCACCCTGGCACTGACAGGAAGACTCCTCTTGTTGTTGAGGATGGCAAAGACGCTAATCAGGTACTCTACGCCAGGCTCAAGCTCCCGAATTGTGGTCATCTTCTGGTCCCCAGGGACCCGCATGTTCAGCTCCAGACCTCCAAGGGCCGTTGGCACATAGGTGATCAGGTACTCCGTCACACGCATCTCGTTTTTCCAGGACACGTCTACTGTCTCTGGGGTGACCTCCACCACTGTCAGGTCCTTGGGTGCTGACACTACAGAGACACACTGAAAATCACTCATCACATCTTTATGGGAGTTTTCTCAAAGTACTGTAAGGCAGCTATTCTCAACGTTGGGGTCCCGACCCCAATTGGGGTCCAGAGATGATTTCTGGGGGTTGCCAAAACATTTTGGAAGTCAGCTCTGTCTCCACTGTGGCAAAGTGTTCATGTGTTAATGTGTTTTAGTCCTTTGGTCATTTTGTGTCTTTTTTTGGTCATTTTGTGTCTTTTTTTGATCATTTTGTGTCTTTTTTTTTGTCATTTTATGTCTTTTTTTTGGTCGTTTTGTGTCTTTTTTTTTGTCATTTTGTGTCTTTTTTGGGTCATTTTATGTCTTTTTTGGTCATTTTGTGTCTTTTTTTGAGTCATTTTGTGTTTGTTTTTTTGGTCATTTTGTGTGTCTTTTTGGTCGTTTTGTGTCTTTTTTTGGTCGTTTTGTGTCTTTTTTGGTCGTTTTGTGTCTTTTTTTTGGTCATTTTGTGTCTTTTTTTGGTCATTTTATGTCTTTTTTGGTCATTTTGTGTCTTTTTGGTCATTTTGTGGTCAATTTGTGTCTTTTTTGGTCATTTTGTTTCCTTTTTTTGGTCATTTTGTGGGGTTTTATTTCACATTTTGTGTCTTTTTTTGGTCATTTTGTTTCTCTCTTGGGTCAGTTTGTGCTTCATTATTTGTCCAAAATTTGTTGTATCAACTGAGTTTGTATGATCTGAACTGTGTGAGTGTGAGATTGTGTTCAGTGAGCGGGGGTCGCGGACAACATGCATGTTAAATTGGGGGTCACGACTCAAAAAGGTTGAGAACTACTGCTGTAAGGGTTAGAAATGTGAGATAAATTGACTGTCTTCATATTTTGAGAGAAGAGAATTGAAGTGACTTAAACTACAAAGCCTATAGAATTAAAAATGGAGGATTTGGTACTATGTTGACCAGGCGGCAATCTCCGTGTCTGAGCATGGAAGCCACCAGGAAGTGCATAAAGCCTGCAATTCACCGAAAATTCCAGTAGGGGGTGCTAAGTTTGGCTGCAAAAGAAATCTGCCCATTCATTTCAGTGCTAAATTTGAAAACTTCTCACTTGATTTATTACCTCAGAAAAAATTTTCAGGGAAAACATTATGGTCTCAATCGCTAGTAAAAAATCTTCTTCAAGACAATTTGATGTCAATAGTTCTAATAATGGCCCTATTTAGAAGAAAATAGAAGATAAAGAATCGTATGATTTGGGGCGTTTCTAGCTTTGATTGACAGGTCACTGACAAGGCGAGCCGTCACCAGGAGAGAAGCAGAGTGTATCCACGGCAACGTGTCAATAAAGTTATATATAACGTTATATAGATAGAAAAGAGGACGTTTAGCGGTTTGGTCTCATAACTTTGACCCTTTCACACTATATATTCACTTAATGACAGTTTATTTGAACGTTTTGTTCAGTAAAATGTCTTGTTCAGTGTTTGGTTGGACTAACAGACACTCCAAGGAGTCGCTGCTCAGTTTTCTGAGGTAAGAAAGATACATTTTGTTTTTGTTTTTTTGCTAGCCAAAATTAACATCCCAGTTAATGCTCCAGTTAATGCTAACATGAATTAGCAGCGGCTTCTCTCAGTCGGGTTGCCGGTGTAGAGATGCGTGTAGTCAGTGTCGTCAGATCCCTCGCGCTCCGCCACAGTCCAATTATGGTCTGCTCCGCGTATCGGAAACATGATGGCGACGCAGCATGGCGACGAGTGTAACGCTGAACTCGAGGCTTCCAACGGGCAGTCCACAAACCAATGGGTGACGTCACGGTGACTACGTCCATTATTTATATACAGTCTATGATGTTGACATGTTGACACTCAGTGTAAAGCTCACTGAAGGCTAATGTTGTCATATCAGCTATTAAAGTAGAATTTTATTTATCTTAGCTAAAGAAAATGGGGCTAGCGTGGGTTATCACCGGGAACTCCGGTTTCCTCCCACAGGCCAAAAAAATGCATTTGGGTTTAATTGGTGACTCTAAATTGCCCGTAGGAGTGAATGAGAGCATGACTGTCTGTTTCTATGTGTCAGTCCTGTGATAGTCTGGTAGACCCGGGTGCGGATAAGCGGTTAAGGATGATGAATGAATGAATGAATAAATGAATAAGCTAAATAAATGTTACTACGCGACAAAACTCAAACAAAAGTCTAAGCCTTCAACCTGTTCAGGGATACTGAGTTGAGTGACATGCAACATATTTAACACATGAAAAGAGTGTTATCATATACCTTTTCATGCACTGTTTGATCTGGACCCATATGTCCATATTTCCACTAAAAGTTTGTTTCAGCTCCAACACTTTTTTGAAACTTTCTGACCTTGGTGTAAATTTAGCCCTTGTCGGTTGGAGTCCCAATATGAAGTTTTCAAAAACTCAGTTTAACCTTTTTCGGAAATCCAAAAACGTTAAATTCAAACTTTAAGCAGAAACATATTTAATTGAGACCAACCTTATTTGTACTGTCAAGTGAGAATGTCCCCAAAATATATTTGTCAATGTAAACAAAATCTATAAAATAATGCATCAGTACAAGGGTCCCCCTAATGCTCATCTTTAGATTTAAAAACATGATATTTTATATTTCGCTCGACAATAACCCTAAAAGCTCAATGTAGAAATGTATAACAATAATAGTTAAAATACAACAAGACTTGCTCCAAACTGGCTGTAGAAGCCTCCAGAGGATTACTATTCATTTGAAAAAGCAAGAGCCAACACCAACCAATGGTAACTTCATCCCTCACTAGTTAGCCAGGGACAGACTTTTATAGTCCCACTTTCCTCAAATCCAGCCAACAAAGTACAAGCAGCATTGTGAGTCCTCTGCACAAGAGCAGTGGTTGTTTTTGTCTCAAATCCTACACTGTGTGTGTCCTTTTTACTTAAAATATTTGAGCTTTGAGCATCAAACTACGGTGTATAATGTGAGAGGAGTCACTCGTAGTTACAATTTCTGAAAATGTATCTACTTGATTATGCTACCGGTGGGTCAAGTCAGTCTGTATGGGGTCATCCCTATGTTCCCCGGGTCCTATGTTCCCCGTATTTCCCCATGTAGCAATACATACTGGGGAACATAGGACCCTTTTTCTGAAAAAGGGTCCTATGTTCCCAGCAAAGCAGCCCAAAACTTACATTTGCACAGCAGCTACTTTCTGCTTACTTTTCAGTTCATTTTTTTGCTTTTTAAATCTAGGAATACTCATGTTTGTATATTACCACCCCTAATCATATTGTCCTGCATCGAGGCTTAGCTTTTTCCTTTTAGGGTTAGGTTCGGGTTAGGTTAGGGTTAGGGTTAGGTTATTTGCCATGGAATTTGGCAGTAATGCTGGAAAAAGTAACAGACCGGGGAACATAGGACCCTTTTTGGTAAAAGCGAGGAAAAAGGGTCCTATGTTCCCCAGTCTCATACAAAGAGGGGAACATAGACACGCTCCCGTCTGTATGGTCTACATAGCACACGTCTAATAATTAATTATATAAATGAGCCTGTGGGAAGCTGCACAACATGGAAGCAGGTCTGTCTTACCCTCAGAGCAGTCCTCGCCAATGAAGCCTTCGTCACAAACACATACTCCGTTCTCACAGTGTCCCTGGTTCTGGCAGTCTTCTGGGCAGGTCAGCACGGAGCAGTCCGGCCCGGTGAAACCTTCATAACACACACAGCCCCCGTTGACGCAGTACCCTCTATCCAGACAGTTCTTGGGACACGTCTTCTCACTGCAGTCTTCACCAGTGAAACCCTTATGACAAACACACTGTCCGTTGACGCAGTGACCTCGGTCCAGGCAGTCATTGGGGCAGGTCAGCTCGCCGCAGTCTTTCCCAGTGAAGCCGACGAAGCACATGCATTTGCCGTCCACGCACTCTCCACGTCCCATGCAGTCTTTTGGACAGGTCTTGGTGCTGCAGTCCTCCCCAGCGTAGCCTTTGTCACACAGACACTGTCCATTAATGCAGCGACCGTGGTTTTGGCAGTTGTTCAGGCAGGAGAGCTCACTACAGTCTTCCCCTTGGTATCCTATGTCACACACACATTCTCCGTTGATGCACTGGCCCTTGTTGCTGCAGTTGTCAGGACACGAGATGATGGAGCAATCTTCGCCCTCGAATCCTGGATCACAGATGCACTTCCCATTGAAGCAATGGCCCCTGTTGTCGCAGTTCTTGGGACAGGTGAGCTTCGAGCAGTCCTCTCCGCTGTAGCCAGTCTGGCACACACACTGGCCATTTACGCACATACCACGGTTGTTACAGTTGCCGGGGCAAGTAAGCTCACCGCAGTCTTCTCCAGTGAAGCCTTCATCACAGTAACAGGTGCCGTTGACGCAGCGTCCGCGGTCAAAGCAGTCGTTGGGACAGATGAGTTCGGAGCAGTCGAATCCCGTCCACGGCTCGTCGCAAACACATTCGTCGTCTTCGCATCGTCCGCGGCCCAGGCAGTTGTTGAGGCAGTTGGTCTGGGTGCAGTCCTCGCCGATGAAGCCCTCCTCACAGAGGCAGGACCCGTCCACACAGTGGCCATAGTCCCCGCAGTCCAGCAGGCAGAGCTCAATGCCACAGTCGTCCCCACCAAAACCTTCAAAGCACACACATTTGCCATCCATGCAGCGACCTTGGTCCTGGCAGTCGTTGGGACACTCGGGATCAGTGCAGTTGGGGCCTTTCCATCCAGGCTCACACACACAGCTGCAGGTGTCAGTGCTCCAGTTCCCTCGGCCATTACAGTAGGGCTTAGTGGACACTTCACCTGGGGGATAAAAAGAAAGGAAAAGACATTAGTATATATGTCAATTTTAGGGCCGGGACTTTAACAAAAAAAACTGGATGATATCAGGCGGACCGATTATACTGGAGCACCAACTAGCGTTGATGAGTTGAGACAACAACAAACCACAGTGAACATGAAGGAAGAAGCTGATGAGACCTTTGGTTGGCCCCGTGGATGATGGGACATTTAGTTACTAAAAACCAACGGATGGAAGCGTCCATAAGAGCATGGTTGTGTTGCTAGGCAACAAGGAATTCACATATCACCATAGCAGCACATCCAGCCTCAAGTATCACCTCAATGCTAAACATATAGCAGCTAGCGGCTAGTGTGCTAGCTAGCGTGGATTGTGTTTTACTTCAAAAACCAAAGTATTCTAGTTTACAGAAGGTCTACTTACCTATAGGCTACCTGGATTTATGAAATGTACTATATTTATAAATATGCTATTGCTACACTTAATGGCAAAAATTGCACTGGTCTGTTGGACTTGGACAAAAATAAACAATTTTTTTGTTACTTAAGCCCTCTGTATTCAGTCATTATTCAATGGTATACTAAAAATCCATGTGAAAAAAATTACTTCTTACTGTTCTCAGGTCAAATATTTATATGCGATTAAAATGCGATTCATTTCGATTAATTAATTACAAAGCCTCTAATTAATTAGATCATTTTTTTAATCGAGTCCCGGCCCTAGTAAATGTATGTGTAATGTATACACAAACTCTGGCTACATATCTAAGACTTATTAATATATATATCTAATAAATATCCAAAAGGACAACAGTCCCTTCAAACAGAGGGGCCAATTAGATTTATTAAGGCAAACTGGGTGAATCTTCTCTATCTCCTTCTGTAGCTGCTCTTTGTTGTTTAAAAGTATTTTTAAAAATAGGCTTTAGACCGTATTCTAATGTGAACAACAAACCATGAAAAGGTATTTACAGAGACTTGAAATTTTCCTGACGGAATCAATATCTCCAAAATTGATGATGCACACCAGGATGCTCTGGCAACCCAAACTGACTTTCGGCTGCTAAGAAGCTTTGTCAGTGTTGTTTAAATTCAAGTCATGACAGAGACGAGCAATAAGCTAACTCAGACGACTTAAAAAGATTCCTGAGAGTCTAGTCAATGTTCGCCTTTAAGCATTTGATTTAATGCAGCAAGTTTTCAAAGAAAAGGCCTCTGTGCACAACCAGTGTTTGACATAACGCAAATATATTAAAATATATTAAGTTTGGCAGTCACAAAGTATTATTATGTGTTAAAATTTGGGGAATATTATTGCAGTTACTTCGTCAAGTACTGTGTACTTTCAGTGATTAAATAAACTTATTGTGTGCTGTGATTTCCCACTATTCAGCAACATTACATTAACGTTATCTCCATTTTATAAAGTCGAGTCATATTTCAGTGGTCATTTTGGTGGAAGTAACGAACAAGTAGTGTAACACATTACTCCACACAGATAGTAATATTGTAAAGTAACGCATTACTTTTAATTGAGTGTAACTAGTAATATGCAATAAATTACATTTTGAAAGTAGCCAAAAAGGGCATCATTTGACAACTGACAATAAATCATAATTGTACCCATACTCACTGTATTACTATTAATTAAATAAATGAATAGAAATTAATGACTAAATGGAAGGAAGATAAATCTATGAGCTTATACTCTGGATGGGGTTGGCCGTAATGTAAAATACAGGCAGGTTGTGTTAATGGGGTAAAAAATGCAAAGTCTGTCACACCACAGTGTTTTATTTTGTGTTTTGGTCTTGTTATTTCCTGTTTTACTTTGAAATAGTAACTCTCCTCTCGTTCTTGCCACAGCTTGTCTTGCTTTTTGTCTTGTCTTTGTATTTTATTAGTTTAGCGCAGTTCTTAGTTTATAGTTTTTTGAGTCACTCATTTTGTTTTTTCCTCCTTTTGGAGTGATTTTGTGTTCTTTATTATGTTTCCCCCTTTAGTCCTGATCCAGTTTTTCATAGTGTTTTAGTAGAATCTTTTATTTTATCCTATCAGGTTCTGTTCCTCCCTTTTGGAGCGCTTTTTGTTTGTAGGTGTTATTATTTAATAGTTTTACCCCCGAGAGTTTAGTTAGTTTTTATCTTAGATTAGGATTTCATATTTAGTTTTTAATGTAGATAGGTTCAGTGTTCATCCTCCTTTGGAGCGACTTTTCTTTGTTTAGTTTCTACTCAGAGTCAGGAGTTTCATGGCCCTTTTCTTTCACTCTGTGAGGACTTACCCTGCTGCATTCTTTGAATAAAGAAACTTTTAAGTTCACCTGCTCTGCATCTGAGTCCTGACTGGAGCCCGGCCTGACAAAGTCATGGCTACAGGTATGTAAAATTATTGCATGTGCAAAAATCGGAAGCTTTAAAAATGTTGCTGCATTTGTTTTGAAATCTGTGTAAAGACAGAAATAGATCTCACTTCAATTGACTTAATGTACGGTGAACTACAAACATTGATTACTGTTCAGCAGCACATGCAGTGTAAGGTATCACTGTACCTGTAACCTGAGCGCCACAGCAGCCCGTCCCGCTGCCGCACTGCTCTCTCAGACTGGACAGCTCTGACTCCAGCATCTCCAGCCTGTTCAGGATGTCTTTGATGTTGGGCAGCTGGTTGTCGCAGCCACACGCCTGCTTGGGGATGTTGATGCGGTGGGTGAAAACGATCTGATTGTCGCCATCCACTGTATGCTCCATGTGCTCCGTGTTCTGCATGTCCATCGGGGCACCCTTTTGTTTGAGCTCGGTGTCTCCGGGCGAGTCGAGGTCCACGGAGCAGAGGGACGAGGAGGGCACGTTGATGTTGTAGACGTGGTTGAACACCACCGGCTGGTCGGGGTGGGGCAGGGTCAGGTTCTCCTGGGTTTTCTTAGGCATCAGAGCTTCTCTACGGTGGCGGATGACATTCTTGACCAGGCCAGCAGTGGAGAGCTGGAGGAGCAGGGCCACGGTCACACAGCCTAGGAGGAAGCCTTTCATCCCCATGATGGCACCCTGATACGGCGGCTTCTGAGGAAGAAACAGCTGAGTGCAGTCCAGAGTCTATTCAGGTATCAAATAGGTGCTCTTGTCCTATGTCCTAGAGTAAAAGAGAGTGAAAGAAAGTAAAGACAAATGGTAAAAATTAAGAAGATCACTTCTTTCCAGGCACATAACTTTGTTGCACCATTCTTTGTAATGTTTCCACGGGGTCATCCCTATGTTCCCCGGGTCCTATGTTCCCCGATTTTCCCAAAAAAGGGTCCTATGTTCCCCTGTAGCAATACATACCGGGGAGCATAGGACCCTTTTCCAGAAAAAGGGTCCTATGTTCCCCGCAATCTATCAATTTTTACGGTAGATTCTCAGCATGGCCAGCAGGCCTACCGTCGTATGGTTTCTGGTTACTTTGCAGTTCATTTTTCTGCTTTTTAAATCTAGGATTACTCATGTTTGTATATTCCCACCCCTAATGATATTGTCTTGCATCGAGGCTTAGCTTTTTCCTTTTAGGGTTAAGGTTAGGATATTTGCATATGCGCGTCAAACAGCCCGTAGGCCTACATAGGCCTATTTGCCATGGAATTTGGCACTAATGGTGGAAAAAGTAACAGACCAGGAAACATAGGAACCTTTTTGGGAAAAGCAGGGGAAAAGGGTCCTATGTTCCCCAGTCTCATACAAAGAGGGGAACATAGACACACTTCCGTTTCCAATACAATACAACACACAATACTGTATGATATTTCTCTGGTTTGTCCTTGCCATTCAGGATAGAAAGACCAACATAGTCCCCAAACACATACATCCACACTAGGTGCCATAGCTGGACTGAAATATTATAGTATAACACTCAAAAGCTATTGACCCACAGGTAAGCCGACATTCTTACAACTAACCAATGTGGTCAGAGTCTTTTTTTAATTTGTACCGATGCCACTGAAAAGATCTGTACATGTGCATTACTTATGATCAAACACTACTGAGTCAACAACTTTGATAACACAGCTACACAGCAAGCAAGTGCAGCAACACAAGACATAGCAAGCCAGCTAATATTACTCAATACAGTGTTGTCAACAGCAAGAACTCCAGCTGGGTGTCTGTCTGCAGCCTCTAAAGGCTAGTGAGGGATTGACTCTTGCTCTGCAGCCTCTTACCCAGCCTCTCCCTACTTTCTCTTATTATTTTCCTCCATAATATCCTCTTCACTCTTTTTCTGCCACTATGTCTGTAGTGTAGTGTAGTGTAGTGTAGGCTGTTGAACCCAGTCCCGTTTTCCACTCACCCAGCATTCCTCACTGTATCCCCCACCCCACCCTAGGCCTGAAAACCTGTTCCTCCAATTGGTGGAAAGTTCTATGTTCCCCTGTAGCAATACATACCGGGGAACATAGGACCCTTTTTCTGAAAAAGGGTCCTATGTTCCCCTGTATGGGGAATCTATCAATCTTTACGGTAGACTCTCAGCATGGCCAGCATGGTCCACCTTAGCTCAAGCAGCCCAAAACTTTAAATTTGCACAGCAGCTACTTTCTGGTTACTTTGTAGTTCATTTTTTGGCTTTTTAAATAGGGTTAGGGTTAGGCCTATTTGCCATGGAATTTGGCAGTAATGGTGGAAAAAGTAACAGACTGGGGAACATAGGAACCTTTTTGGGAAAAGTGCTTAATCACTTGAAGATGACCTGATTCTGGTTCAGGGTTTCGTACGTAGCAGAGCAGGATTACTATTGCAACAACACATCATCAGTTGGGTAAAACTAACCTGTCTTGCGACAGTCTAACACCAGCTCACGTTGAGAGGGGAACATAGACATGCTCCCATCCTCGCAGCACTTCTCACTGAGCTAACTGCATTTAGCAACAGTTAGCAGTTAGATATCAGGAAACTCCATAAAAACAGTCAAGGCAGAGCAGATGGATATATAGATAATAGAAGTCTTTTGTTTTTTTAATGCTTGCTGTTGTTGTTGTTCTCTTTTAGACTGTGATTTGGATCTGTTTGCTTCTATCTTTATTCATTTATTCATTCATTCATTCATTAGCCTAAACCGCGTATCCAAACTCGGGTGCCCAGCTGACATTGGGAGCTGGAGTACAGCCTGGATGGGCCAGATCTGCCAGACTATCACAGGGCAGACACACTGAGACAGACACATTCACACCTATGGACCAATTAGAGACACCAATTAACCAAAGCTGCATGTCTTTGGACTGAGGGTGTAAACTGGAGGACCAAGAGAGAACCCACACCGAGACGAGGAGAACATGCCCTGGCTTCTATATTTATCTTTTTAACTATTTTCGCTGTTGAGTCAGTTTGATATTGTGTATATATTTTAAACACAAGAGCCTTCTGCCTGCTTCTACTGAATTATTTTCCAAAAAGAGACAATATATCTTCAGGGAGAGCAGTTAGTGATGGTGTGGACTCCATGATGGACAAGCAGCGACTGACAACAAAGACAACCACCTGAAGTGAGCAACAACAGATGTTGACAGTGAAAAGGTTGGGACTATTTTTATCTATACATGTGGAAGAGGAAAGATTTTGCCTGTTTGAGAAGGAAGTGAAAAGTTGTTTGCTAGCTAATAATGATACCTTTCGCTTCGTGAATGTTACAAATGAGCAATGTTGTCTTTATTTACTTATTTATGTATTTAACTGTCTAACCTTAAGCATCATTAAGCTAGCTATGTAGCACAGGGGGTCATCCCTATGTTCCCTGGGTTCGGGGAACATAGGACCCTTTTTTAGAAAAAGGTCCTGTGTTCCCCGCAATCTATCAATCTTTACGGTAGAATCCACCTAAATTTGCACAGCAGCTACTTTCTGGTTACTTTGCAGTTAATTTGTGGCTTTTTAAATCGAGGATTACTAATGTTTGTATATTACCACCCCTTATCATAATGTCTTGCATCGAGGCTTAGCTTTTTCCTTTTAGGGTTAGGTTATTTGCATTTGTGCATCAAACAGCCCGTAGGCCTACATAGGCCTACATGTCATGGAATTTGGCAGTAATGGTGGGAAAAGTAACAGACCGGGGAACATAGGACCCTTTTTGGGAAAAGCGGGGAAAAGGGTCCTATGTTCCCCAGAGTTAGCTAGCTAACAGTGTTTTATGACACGGTAAAATTACAGTTTTGTCAATGGAGTCTGGTGTATTTGGTGAGTCGGATACTGTTGCTGCTTCAAGTTTAACAAAAACAATTTCATTCTTTAACAAAAAAGTTCTATCTCTGTAGGGATCCTTTGTTTTATTCACAATCATTAAAAAGCAGTGAAAACTGTGTGTGTACATTCAGTAAACCTTCAGTTACTACACTGTAAAAAAAAATGTCTGTAGATATCACGGTACTAAACACCATATCTCTAACAAAAACATACTTTTCATATTAAATGGTAAATTTTTAATTTATGCAGCATTTATAAAGTATTTTCTTGTCAATTATATGGCAGAACAGCGTTTCTTTTTATGGAAAAAACGTTTTATTTTTTAATGGTAAAATATGGAATAAAATGGCAATCTTAAACGTGAAATCAACAGTGCTAATATAATTTTACCGTAATATTACAAAAAGTTGCACCGTATTTATTACGGCAACCACAGCTGCAGTTTTTTTTACCTTAAAAACAACAGTTTCTTTTTTTCATTTTTGTGTGTATTTTATGTGTGTGTTCTGTGTGTTTTTATGTTTTTAGGGGTAATTTTTTTGTGTGTTTGTGTTTGTTTTTTGGGGGGGGTTTACGTGCTTTTTTATTTTTTTGTGTGTTTTTGTGTCTTTCAAAATGTTGACATATATAATATAATATATAAGTTGCATAAAGAGTCAAAAACCAACAAGATAGCCCCAAACATCACATATGTGAGAACCCTCACCTCTCTGGACCCCAACTGAGTTGATCTGATGCATCCAATTTTCATTTATTTTATTAAGGTATTTTAAAAATCTTTTTTTATTTTTTATTTTTTTAATGAGCATACTTGGCATCCTGTGTTTATTTGTTAATGTTTCTGTTTCTCTGCTTTTTTGCCTCCCTATATATTATTATAATACTATGTGCTGCAGTTTTTTTTACCTTAAAAACAACAGTTTCTTTTTTACAGTGTAACATAGAAATGCTACTTCATGATTCATGTGCTGGACTCTGTCAATGTTAGCTCCACCGGTTTTAGTTCCCATCTGATCGGAAGAAACACAGCCGATATCTCCTCCCAACTTCTGCATTTAATGTGTATCACTGTTGCTTCTATTACTTCTCCCAGCTCCTCTGAGGACCAGGAGCAGCAGCTACTGCATGGGCGGTTTGTGACCTTGTCGATCTGAAGCTTTCTTTTTCTGACCACGCTGAGACAGGCTGTCATAAACAGCTGGTAACACCTGCATAGTGGGGACCCTCCTCTTTTCTCTGCAGTCCAGACCGCAGTCCAGGCTGACAGATTGATCCCGGTGTATGGTTAGACCATCTGTGGCTTCCTGTGAAGCACAGAGCTCTGCTACCTGCAAACAGTCGGCTCAGCATTCCCAGACTTCTCTCCTGACAGCCACTGGCTTCCCTTTTATTTCCGTAACATGATTCTTCTTGCTTTCACCAAATCCTTCGGAGACATGATTCTTTTTAAAGGTCTGCTGGAAAAATGTGCTGAGGTTGTTGCATTGAAACCGACCTGAGGACCTCAGATGTGCTTCATTGCTCTTTGATCTTTGCGTTAAATAGAATTTACAGGTTGGTCATTTGGTTTTATTCATGAAAAGAGGATTGACTTTTAAAGAAATTTCTTCCTCTTATAATCCTGTCCCTGGTTATTTAGATGCTGGAAGATGATGAGAGACATAAAGTTACATTTTTTGGCCTGTCAGCACTAGAGCCAACAGGGAGAACAACATTATGAATGTAGATTCCATGCACGGAAAAAGACTTCCTGTTTCTTTAGAGTGTCTGGCTCAGCCTGGGTTTATATAATACACGTTTTAGCCCACCTTGTCAGAGATGCTGACACCAATCATTTCTACCTCTAATAAAACCAGTGTGTGTCTTGGCCGCTAAAAAGGTTAATAGCAGCTGTTAGCAGCCAACAAGAAAATGTCTGGATAAGCACATATAGCATATTCCAGCCCTGTGGTGGAATATGCATGAAGGGGTTTCATTTTCTGTGCTCCACCTGACGTAGCTGTACTGATGTGGCTGCATTAACTCTCTGGAGGCCACGAAACAAGTGAGAACGACTTCTTCATGAGGTAGAAACGAAGCAGCATGGAGCCCTGCTGTCAGCTGCCCTCTAAAGTTTTGGCTTTTCCACAAGTTTCCATGTCCAATTTAATGCATCAACTCTTTATCAGCAATGGTTAAAATCACTACGACCAAGTGGAACATGATATTACTTTTTTTGCAGAGATTTTTCAGATTTTGCAGTGTGCGTTTCAACACTTTTAATGCAATCTTTGGTGTTTACTGTTTTTTCGTGTGATTTTATTTTTTTATTTATTTATTTATTTATTTATTTATTTTTTATTTTTTTTCATTTTTTGTGTATTTTATGTGTGTGTTCTGTGTGTTTTCGGGTATATACATGTTTTTTTGTCATTTTCTGTGTGTGTTTTTGGGGTTTTTTTTACGTGTTTTTTTTTTTTTCTGGTGTGTTTTTGTGTCTTTCAAAAGGTTGATCCAGTAAGTCAAAATGACAAAATAATGATGGGGTGAGGTTGTGCTGAAAAAGATGATACCAGCATGGCATGGTGATCATTATTTAAGTTGCATATACAGGCAGAATGAAAAAGAGTCAAAAACCAGCAAAATAGTCCCAAACTCCAAAGGGTTAACGCATAGGAAGTTGACAAATTTGAACCAAAATCTTGTGTTTTTTGTATTTTTTTCATTTTTGTGTGTATTTTATGTGTGTGTTCTGTGTGTTTTTTTTTATGTGTTTTTTTATGTGTGTTTTTGTGTCTTTCAAAATGTTGATATATTTAATATATGTTGATATGTTGATATATAATATATGTTAATATATGTTATATGTTGATATGTTGATATATTTATTTATAATATATAAGTTGCATAAAGAGTCAAAAACCAACAAGATAGCCCCAAACTCCAAAGGGTTAACGCATAGGAAGTTGACAAATTTGAACCAAAATCTGGTGGACTTCAGAGGTTTAAAACACAAGATGTCTTTGCTGGACGTGTTCATGTGTGCTGGAACAGGGAGGCCGACAGTCAGCAGGTAATTCAGTCTCCTCATCCTGTCCTGACGTGTGATTAGGGAAGCTGACAGATGAGCTCAGCTTGGAGGGATCCCACGGCTTCAACCCCCCCACCAGCCTCTTCCCCCTGATTAGACAGGCAGGGATGAGCGCCTCCATGATGGGGAGACTGTAAAAGTGCTAATGTTCCTTGCTGATGGGAGCGCGGAGGCTCTGGGCCCTCAGGGGTCCCCCCCCCCCCCACCACCCTCTGTCTCACTCTCACACACTATGTCACACTTGCACATCGACACACACACACCAATGCAGTCACACTGCTGTGCCCAAGCATCACAAACTAGGGATTAAATCAACAAAATAGCCAGAAAATTGCTTTGAGTTGCTGCTAAGGTTTTAGTTCTGGGCGGATGGTTGGCTTTCTCACTTTGAAGGCTGGCTGCTCTCCACATGGACCTCTGAGCGAGGCAACCCTGAGAGACCAAAGCGCGCTTTGTTGGAGAATCCGTGGCTCTGGCAAAACTCAGCCTTATACAGAAATAGATGAAGAGAAGAAATCTGATTTGACCTTTTTTTTCCTCTTCGCTGCTATGTACAACTCTTTAATATGGGGCACAACAATCACAATAAGAGAATCTGAGTGTGACCCTGAGAAACACAGAGCTGATCCCTCTGTTTGGACTTCCTTCATCAGCACCCTGTGGCCCTGGCACTATGCTAGTGCAGCTGGTTGCTGGCACTGTGGACACAGACTGGATACAATCTGACTGCTGCTGCTGCTTTATTATTCCCTCACTTGGTTTTGCTGTATAGTTAGCTTCTCAAACAGCAACAAAGCTTGCTGCCTGCCTTGTGGTCAAATGTGAGGCGCATTTCTTCCAGGGGAAACCTGCTGGCACGCACACATTTGGGGCAACGGATCTAAATGACCCTGTTGTGAAGGAGAGAAACTCTTGAAGTTTTATACCTCACACATTGGAGAGCTGGAAAAGCTTTAAAGATCCAGTTGGCGCTCATTTCAAAACTGATTTGGTCTCTTGTTGTTAAATTAATTCAATAGTAGTTTTAGGACTAAAGTGATCTGGGGCGCGTCAATCAAACAGCCAAACTTTAACCACACTGTAAAAAAGATAAACAAAGCCAACTTGTGTTTTTTGGCCTAAAACAGTGATTTAAGTTGGTAAAACTTGGAAATATAAATTATTGACATTTAGGGCAATAATGTAAGTTAGCACAACAAAGGAAGCCAGTTGTCTGCTCAAAAACAAGTTGGTGAGTTGTTGTTACTTATATCTTTAAGTTGGGGTTCACAACAAGGGACAATAGTTCTGATAACTCTTATTTCTTTGTTGTGAAATTCGGTCATTAGCGAAAGCTAGCGGCTAACTGATGCTAGCGGCAAACTGATGCTAGCGGCTAACTGATGCTAGCAGCTAACTGATGCTAGCGGCTAACTGATGCTAGCAGCTAACTGATGCTAGCGGCTAACTGATGCTAGCCACGCTGCTTTTTACAGCTACAAGAGTAGCCATTAGCGTATCAATGCTAACTCAAAATTGTGGTCACAACATTAGCTGATATTTCACAGCGGCGTTACAATCGTGAGAGAGAAATTCAGAGTTGAGCAAACTCAAAAACAAAACTTAAAATATTTAGTTTAATTGTCCAACTTAAAATTTTATCGAAGTTTGTTGCCTTGAAATTTTGAGTTCACCCATCTTTTCTTTTTTTGCAGTGCATGATCTGACTAAATCTAACCCCACACCTAAAAAACAATGTATGGTGGTCTTCATAACAAACATTCATTAAATACAAAACAGCAAAAATTAAAGATATATCTATGTGTGTATTTTCACTGCCTTCCAGAGTGCATTCAGAATAGATGATGGTTGAGGTTTGGTCAAGTATAAGCAACTAAAAGTATTTAGTTAAAGTTTAGGAATGATCACAGTGGATCTTGTGGATAAAATAAAGCACCTCCCTAAGAGGTTCTGTGGTATCATAGCAACATCACACCACTTCACTAGTTGCACAAACACAAGGTTGAACTCTCTGCTTGTCAACAACTCACCAAAAAAACCCTTCAAACTCAGGCTGAAAATGGAAAACAAACTATATGAACCACTAAAAAATATGTTCAAACATAACAGAAACTATGCATAGAAGCATATACCCAGTTTATAGGGTTGCTTGTCTGGAAAAAGGTTAACCCTCTGGAGTCTCCAAAAGCACCAAATCCAGACTTCTTCATCACATCCAGACTAGAAAACAAAGCAGCGTGGAGCCCTACTGTAAATTTACCTCTAAAGTTCTGGCTGTAAACTCCATGAGGCCAGTTTCAGTTTGATGATGATATACCAAGTAAAACTGGAGACAAGCTCAAATATATTTAGTATAAAATGATAGAACTGGATGGAACCCTCTTATATGTTAGATTTGCAACCTTTGTTCAGATTTGCAACATTTAAAATTCTTCATTGAGCATGATAGTGTTTTGGAAGTTTAAAAAAACTGATTCAAAATCACATTTTATGTTGTTTTTTCTTTGTTTCTTTTGGGTTCAAACTGTTGCTCCAGCAAGTCAGGATGAAAAAAAAAAAAATTATCAGGTCATATAGGTGAGGTTGTGCTGAAAAAAATTGACCAACATGGCATTTGACTCTTAGTTGGACAAAGAACTATATTTGGTAACTTCAGGTAATATTTCAAGAAAAAAGTTGCAAATTTACTAGATTAAAGTGGCAAATCTACAAGAAAAAAAGTCACAGATTTAAGAGATTTAAAGTGGCAAATCTGTGTGAAAAGTTGCAGATTTACAAGAAAAAAGTGGGAAAACTTTTTTCTCCCAGATTCACCACTTTAAATCTCATAAATCTGCACATTTTTTTCTCGTAGCAATTAAAGGGGGATTGAGTTCAGCTGTGGCTCCTCAGGTCTATGCAGAGCTCCTCCAGGCCTACAGGGGGCCCCGGCAGAAGCACCAAGATTTTCTGCTTCCTGAACAATCAGACAAAACCACTTGACTATTATTAAGATAAAAAGTGTAGCAGTATAACATAAGTCATGGGTGACAAAATGGAAACCCTACGAAGAGTAATCCAACTCAGTATATAGAGAAAATCTCCCCTCCCCAAAACAAAACATAACAATAAACCAAAAACTGGCCTAAAAAGTAATGACACATAACAGAAGAGTGATAAATATTAGGGCCGGGACTCGATTAAAAAAATTAATCTAATTAATTAGAGGCTTTGTAATTAATTAATCGAAATTAATCGCATTTTAATCACATGTAAATATTTGACCTGAGAACAGTGAGAAGTAATTTTTTTCTCATGGATTTTTAGTATACCATTGAATAATGACTGAATACATAAGCTTAAGCAACAAAAATATTGTTTATTTTTGTTCAAGTCCAACAGACCAGTGCAATGTTTGCCATTAAGTGTAGCAATAGCATATTTATAAATATAGTACATTTCATAAATCCAGGTAGCCTATAGGTAGGTAGACCTTCTGTAAACTAGAATACTTTGGTTTTTGAAGTAAAACACAATCCACGCTAGCTACCACACTAGCCGCTAGCTGCTATATGTTTAGCATTGAGGTGATACTTGAGGCTGGATGTGCTGCTATGGTGACATGTGAATTCCTTGTTGCCTAGCAACACAACCATGCTCTTATGGACGCTTCCATCCGTTGGTTTTTAGTAACTAAATGTCCCATCATCCACGGGGCCAACCAAAGGTCTCATCAGCTTCTTCCTTCATGTTCACTGTGGTTTGTTGTTGTCTCAACTCATCAACGCTAGTTGGTGCTCCAGTATAATCGGTCCTCCTGAAACTCATCCAGTGAGAAACGTTCCGCGGTGCAAAAATAAGTGCAATTAAAATTTTTTAACGTGTTAATTTTTGTGTAATTAATTAATCTTAATGAATGCATTAAAGTCCTAGTAGTAGTAGTAATAACGCAAAGAATATTGGTTGTTGTGGTTTATTCTCTCTCTCATCGTTGTCTGCGGTGCTGAACCAAAGAAGCCCTGACCCATGCATCACTACCTGCCAAGTCTATTGATTTTCCCGCCACTCAAAAATGTGTTTTTCATATTTTTCCTACACTACACAATGTTTGACATTCAAACTTTTTGGACGCCATATATTTGCATATTTCTGGATTCTGGATTTTAATGAGGGAAAAGGATTTTAACAAGATAATTTAACTTTTTTGGTGTGAAAACTATACGCACACATTAGCCTATTATTCAAATATAATATCCAGTGAGAAACGTTCCGCGGTGCAAAAATAAGTGCGATTAAAATGCATCAATTTATCTTAATTAATGCGTTAATGTCCCGGCCCTAATATAAATATGAATGCAAGTATAGAAAAGCAAATATAGAAACCCAAAGGAAGAAGTCCAATCATTATACAACAAAAATGTCTTTATCACAGAAAGGAAGAAAGGTCAAAATCCTCATTGAAGCCAGGAAAGCTGGTGGCCCTCAGGACATGAATCCACCGGTGTATCTAGGTAGACCAGCAGCGCTCCTGTTATTCTGTTTTTTGTGCAGAAGTTGATACTCCTTCATGTGAATGAAAGAAGAAGAAACAGTCACATTCAAAGAGTCCAGAATTGGCACAGAGGAGCCTTTTCATACATCCCTGATTTTCCCGTTAATGTAATGTAAAAAACATCAGGATCTCCTGCTTCCTGACAAGAACAAGCGTTTTCCAGCATGTCCACCTTAAACTGAGGAGTTCACCAAGAGAATGTCTTTATCTCACACAAAGAAGAACCAAGGAGAGGAAGATAAAAATAACACCAGGGCAGAGCAGTCCCTCCAGCCCAACATGGCATACAAAGACGTGTCTATCACTGAGCATGGATCTTGTTTTCATTAGAACAAAGCTGTTTCTGTGGAAATACTAAATCCATCCCCGGTGGATGATTACTCTACCAGAGTTCGCCTGTCCTCCTTTTAGGCACAAGTTGGTTGAGAGATTGATGAGCAGACTTTGTGTCTGGGGAGGATTACAGTTTGCACACATCATACATTTCTGTCAGACTCGCTGCCTCCTGCTGACAACCAAACTTGTTACTGTAGTTCAACTTTGCTGAGACTTCCATATGGCAGGTTCAGGGTAAATCAGAAAGACGACTATTACTGGCCGAGCTGTACGTCTGTATCAGTACCGCTGTTCTGAAGAGAAAATGTGATTTGTTTAGACACTAAAGAAAGATGTGTGTCAAGGTTATTATAGTTAACGAAAACTAAAGAAATAACAAAAACTAGAATTGAAAAAAACATTTTTGTTAACTGAAATAAAAATAGAAACGAGAGTTTTTAAAAAATGATAACTAACTGAAACTGTATTGTGTGGTTACAAAACTAACTAAAATTATAGTGAAAATGTCCTTTGTTTTCATCTTTGTCAACTTTTTTCATACGTAAACCTTTTTGGTTGATATGAAATCTATTTCATCTATCTGGTTTTATGACTTAATAAACTTATTGGGGCTGAGATGGATCAGATAAAGGAAACATTTATTGGGACCTTATTTAATCTCGCACCCAACAAATACCCCATTACAAAAAAACAAACACTAAAACTGATAAAAACCAAACTAAAACTAACTAAAATCATAGTGAAAATCTATCTCATCTATCTGGTTTTATGACTTAATTACCATATTTGGGCTGAGATGGATCAGACAAAGGAAATAAAGGAAACATTTATTGTGACCTTGTTGAATCTCGCATCCAACAAATACCCCATTACAAAAAAACTAACACTAACAGTAAAACTAATAAAAACTAAACTAAAACTTACTAAAATTATAGTGAAAATGTCCTTAGTTTTCATCTTTGTCAACCTTTTTGGTTGATATGACATCTATTTCATCTATCTGGTTTTATGACTTTTTGGGGCTGAGAATCTCGCATCCAACAAATGTTGAATCTCGCATCCAACAAATACCCCATTACAAAAAAACTAAAACTAATAAAAACTAAACTAAAACTAAGCATTTTCCCAAAAATAAAAACTCATTAAAACTGGCAAACTCACTCTAAAAACTAATTAAAACTAACTGAATTTGAAATTAAAACCAATGCTAATTAAAACTAAAACTAATGAAAAATCCAAAACTATTAAAACCTTGGAAAGGTGTGTGTTTGGTCATTCCACAGCAGTCAGCTCTGCTAACTATCAGTGCTAACTATCAGTGCTAACTATCAGTGCTAACTATCAGTGCTAACGCTCTCAGTGAGTGTGAACAGACGACGCAGCAGCCGTCAGATAACTCGACAACAAACAAAGTGAATAATGAAGCAGCGTGGCCCCTTTGGTGTGTAAAAGCTGTAAATATTCAATGAGTACAACTACAACTCAAGTCCCAGGACTGTATGTTAAACAGGTCTGATAGGATGCACATGCTTTCTTTTCATTTCTGAAGAATTTATCAAGCGTGCCTAGTTTTGTAGGTCAGCCATGACAAAAACTCAGCTTGCCTTCTTTGGTACAGTATCCAAATGTGGGTCGCTGCATCACGGTTATTGTCTGGGGCTCCTTTCACCTTGAGATACTGTCACACTGCAACAAGAGCAAGTGACCAGCAAATGGGCCTCTGTCACGGACGCTCGCCGCCATGACCACTATCACAAAATCCCATGTAGTATATTTTGTGCCACAAATGGTACAATTCAAATGTTTTTTCAAACACCCTGACCCTTGGTAAGAACACAGTCTCCAGTGTATTTGGGAGCTCTGGGGACAGGTGACAAAACAAGTCGATATATCAGATAGAAGAAGGGTTGGAATATCGGCCTAAATAAGGTTAAAAAGTAGGGCCGGGACTTTAACCCGTTAATTAAGATTAATTAATTACACAACAATTAACGCGTTAAAAAAATGTATGCATTTTAATTGCACTTATTTTTGCACCGCGGAACGTTTCTCACTGGATGAGTTTCAGGAGGACCGATTATACTGGAGCACCAACTAGCGTTGATGAGTTGAGACAACAACAAACCACAGTGAACATGAAGGAAGAAGCTGATGAGACCTTTGGTTGGCCCCGTGGATGATGGGACATTTAGTTACTAAAAACCAGGCGGCAATCTCCGTGTCTGAGCAGGGAGGCCAACCAGGAAGTGCCTTAAGCCTGCAATCCACTGAAAATTCCAGCAGGGGGCGCTAAGTTTGGCTGCAAAAAAAATCTGCCCATTCATTTCAGTGCAAAAATTGAAAACTTCTCACTTGATTTATTACCTTTATTACCTTTAATACCTTTATTTACCTTATTTATTACAGAGAATTTTTTTCAGGACAACACTATGGTCTCAATCACTAGTAAAAAATCTTCTTCAATACAATTTGATGTTAATAGTTCTAATAATGGCCCCATTTAGAAGAAAATAGAAGATAAAGAATCGTATGATTTGGGGCGGGGCTACCTTTGATTGACAGGTCACTAACAAGGCGAGCCGTCATCAGGAGAGAAGCAGAACAATGCGTATCCACGGCAACGTGTCAATAAAGTTATATATAACGTTATATAGATAGAAAAGAGGACGTTTAGCGGTTTGGTCTCATAACTTTGACCCTTTCACTGTATTTTCACTTAATGACAGTTTATTTGAACGTTTTGTTCAGTAAAAATGTCTTGTTCAGTGTTTGGTTGGACTAACAGACACTCCAAGGAGATACATACAATAGTAATTGTTCAGGAAAATAAATATGTTTTTATATTCAGCAATTTAATTAGGTTGTTTTAACATAAAGTATTCTAATAAATTTTAAAGTGTTGCATTTTAAAACTACATGTTTTAAAACTGTTCAACCACAAAACATCATTTTAATTAGTAGAAGCTACATGTTGGACTGGAAGGACAAGATAACAGACACCCAGTTTGCTTTTTTGTGATAATAAAGAAAACTAAAAAGAACTTCAACTTGGTCTTCAATCCATTTTTCTCACTCAGAGAGGTAGTACATTTATACTACACCCTCTTTAAAGAGCTCATCTCCCAGAGAAGCACAAACCAGTACTGTGGTATTGGAATCTGCTGATAAACATATTTATTACAATCAAGCTGCCTGCAAGGTGAAAGAAGCCTCCCACATCTGTCCTGAGCCGGAGCAGGTGAATATTGATCCTGCATCTCCACCAAGGTCACTGCTGGAGAGATAGCGAGCTGCTGAGGACAGCACTCTGCTGGTGAGTTATCATCGTCAAACACAGAAATGAATTCCCCGGCAGAGACGTAGCTTGAGGTGACTGTTGGACACGCGATCGATGGCGCCATTGTTGCTGCTTCTCAGAAAAGGTTTTTCAAATTTTATCACCTCACGCTCTGGAAGACACACGCCGTCTTTCTCTCGCTGCTTTTTATGACCAATGCGGCCGTCGCTGTTCTGCTGAACTACACAAAACCCCGACGGCAGAATAAAGAAGTAACTGCTCGCTTTACAGCCGAAGAGATGCAGCGTTAGAAAACAAGACCAAGAGCCAATCAGTTTCGACTCATTTCACGTAAGGGGAAAGATTTTGGTGCATGATTTAGCTCAAATCTGGCAAACATAAGGCCTCCTCTCAGTCTGCTCCACGGGAAAATACAGCTTCTGTTTATCAGGCAGATGCATTTTTCAAAAGAAAGTTAGGTGCAACATGAATAGTCGTTTCAAAAAAGATCTGAGTCAGACATGTCTGACTCCTCTGAACCAGATTAATACATTCATTGGATAATATGTTTTAGCTATAAAGCTTCATTATTGCAAAAACTCAGTCTAATAACGTTTCTTGGCATTAATTGTTACTTTAAAGCTGCATTACTTCATATTTATTTCAAGTTGTCACCTTTATTATATATACTGGATATATATTACCTGACTGCACTGCAAAAACCTTCTGACAAAAATGAGAAATAAATAACTAGAATTAAGCAAATACATGCTTGAAACGAGTAAAATTATCTGCCAGTGCAGTAAGTAATTTTTTCTTTGTAAGAATTCTTTAAGTAAAAAATATCTAGGCTGGAAAAACCAATGATGTCTTAAAATAAATCCAAAAATACTTATTTTGAGCAATTGTGGCTTGAAAAGCCACTTTTTTTCCCTCATTTCAGTATCTGTGGGTAGATACTGGTGGTAGAAAATGGTTTTGAAATAGCATTTTAACTAAACTGTGGTCCAAGTGGGTTAAATATGTTAATCTGGAACAGACAGAAGTACTGTATGGATGACCCTGTAATGCTGTTTTGTACTTTATTATTTAATGTTTTATTGGGTCAAATGATTAGTTTGTATTACTTATATTTAATTTCGAAACTCCCTGGTGGATAATTTGTTATTCTTTCCTTTTTTTTCTACTTGTTCTTTTACGTATGCCTACCTTTCCCAGTTTGTTCAAAATTCTCAAATGTAATACACTTAACTTTCTGTATCTTGTTTCTTGTTTTGTAAACAAAAAAAAACCTTGATTGTAAGGGGCAGAAATACTATTGTATATTGTCTGAAAGTAAGCGCTGTATTATAATGATCTTACAAAATAAAATTTAAATAAATAAATAGCATTTAAACTACATGCAACTAAAACTCTCAACTGGAGCCAATATTTTAGGTAAAAACTCACCATATTCAACAGTTGAATAGATTGAAAAGCATGAAAAAGCTCACAATGTCAATCTTAAAAAACAAGTCTTTAAACAAGACTGAAATCCCTGTGGAGAGGTTATTCACTCATTTTTGTCACATGACACATGTTCTTAAAATAAGCACATGAAGCTATGGTCAGTAGGTAAATTATACTCAAAACAAGATAATTAAGCTACTATTGCTAGATATAAGAAGAAAATACTTGGTAAGCTTCATGTGTGTAGTTACCTTCAGTGTGACGAAGCGTTTTAGCCTCTTTCTGCTCAATGTTCTGGTTTTACAGCACACTACTGTTTAGATTCTCATCATGTCATTTCCAGCAGCAGCTGAATGCTCCAATAAACCCAGACACACACTCAAAGTGGAGCATCAGATAGATATTCCCCTCAGTCTGCACCAATCAAAGTTTAAAAGGAGTGAATATAACACTCACATTTGCCAGGTGACCAGAAACAAGACTCCTAATGAATGCTAATGTTGCTCTGTGTCTACACTGCAAAAAAAGAAAAGTTGGGTGAACTCAAAATTTCAAGGCAACAAACTTCGATAAAATTTGGACAATTAAACTAGTTAAAGTTGGACAATTAAACTAAATATTTTAAGTTTTGTTTTTGAGTTTACTCAACTCTGAATTTCTCTGGCACGATTGTAACGCTGCTATGAAATGTCAGCTAATGTTGCGACCACAATTTTGAGTTAGCATTGATACGCTAATGGCTACCCTTGTAGCTGTAACAAGCAGCGCTGCTAGCATCAGTTAGCCACTAGCGTCAGTTTGCCGCTAGCATCAGTTAGCCGCTAGCTTTTGCTAATGACTGAATTTCCCAACAAAGAAATAAGAGTTATCAGAACTATTGTCCCTTGTTGTGAACCCCAACTTAAAGATATAAGTAACAACAACTCACCAACTTGTTTTTGAGCAGACAACTGGCTTCCTTTGTTGTGCTAACTTACATTATTGCCCTAAATATCAGTAATTTATATTTCCAGGTTTTACCAAATTAAATCACTGTTTTAGGCCAAAAAATACAAGTTGGCTTTTTTGCAGTGAATAGGATGTGCAAATAGGCACCTGTTTGCAAACACATTTAAAAGCCAAATTAATTATTTGATTAAGATATTAGTCAGTTAAAATAAAATTCACCCTGAGAGGTAAGATAAATACCTTTTACACAATATGGCAGACATTTATGGACTATTATAGCAAATATAATCCCATGAAAACTGTAAATTTTAGAACACTTGACACCCACCAAGTTGTATTAATACTATTTAAATCTCTTACTTTTATTTGTAAACATGATTATTATTGTTTTAGTATTTGATTTGACTCCACCTAGGTTTTTATTTGTTGTTGTTTTTTTTTTTATTGCTTTTATTTTTCTACTATCATTCTGCTCTGTCGTGTTGATTTGAAGCATAAATTAACATGCATCTTCTTTATTTTTGTATGTGAACGAAAGGAAAAAACCCCAATAAAGAGAAGTTGGAAAAAAAAATGAAACCTGAATATCTTTGACTGTTGGTGACAAACAGAATAATTTTAATATGTCAGCAAAATTCACTGGCTTCAGATACTCTAGACCAGTAGTTCTCAACCTTTTTGAGTCGAGACCCCCAATTTAACATGCATGTTGTCCACGACCCCCGCTCACTGAACAGAATCTCACACAGTTCAGATTTCCCAAAAAAGAAACAAAATGACCAAAAAAGAAACAAAATTACCAAAAAAAGGAAACAAAATGACCAAAAAAGACACAAATTGACCACAAAATCGTCAAAAAAGACAGAAAATGACCAGAAAAAGACAGAAAATGACCAGAAAAAGACACAAAATTACTAAAAAAAAGACACAAAATGACCAAAAAAGACACAAAATGACCAAAAAAAAGTCACAAAATGACCAAAAAAAGACATGAAATGACCAAAAAGACTAAAACACATTAACACATGAACACTTTAACACAGTGGAGACAGAGCTGACTTCCTAAATTATTTGGCGACCGCCAGAAATCATCTCGCGACCCCAATTGGGGTCCCGACCCCAAGGTTGAGAATAGCTGCTCTAGACCACCCTTTAATTCAGATTATTCAATGAAATGAAGTGCAGTAAAATAATCAGCAGCAGCACTAAACGTGTAATGGAGCTACTTTATGGTGATGATGTTTCCAGACAGCTCTGCTAGCAGTGAAATCACTCAACTTCACTGTAATGACCCCAATAGAATCAGAGGATTATTCTCACTGAGGTCTAGATGACACTTTAAGACATCCAGGCCCATGTGGTTGTATTGATGTGCATAAATATATGCCATAATGACTGTATGATTATATTCAAATTCTTCAAAGGTGCTTTGCCTTTGAAGAATAAAATCTTTCTGTCTCTTTTCCCACCTAACAAATGTGACTGAAATCAATAAAGCATATCAATATTCTCACCACAAAGCCCTGTCATCATTTCCCAAATGGTACAAAAAAAACAAAAAACAATCATTTGACTTGCTAAACAGATATGAAATGGGGAATTCGCTGTTTTTGATGGATGAAAAGAAGGCTAGTTTCATCAAAACAAGGCTGAGCTCGTTGGCTCTCCGCTGTGACCCCATTGGATCTGATGACACAGATAGCGGGGGAGTGGGGGGGGTTAGTGTGTTCATGGCTGATAAGGCAGACGGCAGAAACACTTATCTGGATACTCGGAGGGAGCGCTGAGCCAAGGCTGAGCCCTATCGCACTCACACAACCACAGAGTGCTTTGGAGCCAGAGCTGACATGTCTGACTGATACCGCCCAAAAAAACTCTATTTCTTCAACCAAAACCAATTTCTGACTCTGACACTGCGCTGAGAAAAGTGTAACATGCAGTTGTTCGTTCAAACTGACATTTAAAAGAGGATCAAATGATTGACTTGATTGTAAAACTCGTTCTTTTTGCATTTAGAGACATCAAGTTTGATTTATAATGAACTAAATATATGTCCTAAGGACCCAAAACAAAGTTTTTGATTTCTCTCAAGTTTTAATAAATAAATACAAACATGGTCTCACAGGAATCAGTGGAATAGCCACGGAATCACTCAAATTTCCGTGAAACTGACATGGAGACTCACCAACAATAACATTTTTTTTTGTATGACAATGACATTTTTTCACTTTTTTTTATTTTGAAAGTGCAGTGTAGTGAGAATGATCTTTATATATATATATATATATATATATATATATATATATATATATATATATATATACACAATATTTTATTGCACAATTAAACTATTATACAATGGACACATTCTGGATTCCTTTTGAATGAGATATTGTTTGAACAAAAAAAGGTAAGAATTGTTCCATTGTTCATTGTTGTGAATTGATAATTTTATTATTAATTTGCAACCTGGTCTCACAGAAATCTGTGAAATATCCACGGATTTGCTTAACTCAAAATCTGTGGAATAGCCACGGAATCACTCAAATTTCCGTGAAACTGACACGGATTTCGCTACAATGCAAGTTAATGGCAGTCATATCCCGTGGCTATTCCAACATACAATGTGATTATGTACATTCACTGAGTGAATATTTAGAAAATAAAACATATATTTCTTGCTAGAAATGTGATCAAAATCCATTTTTATGCAGAAACTAAGTCAAAATATTGATTTTTTCACTAAAAATGAGAGAACTGTCCGCCATGTTTTTTGTTCTGACCGCCGGGACCTTAAAAGTCACGTGACTTGGAACAAACCAATAGGAACAAATATCCATGGAATAGCCACGGGATATGACTGTCATTAACTTGCATTGTAGCCAAATCAGTGTCAGTTTCACGGATTTTGAGTTAAGCGAATCTGTGGCTATTTCACGGATTTCTGTGAGACCAGGTTCTTAATTTGACACAGGGGCCACAGCAGGGGCCAAAGGCTTCTTCACAGGGGCCCCTGTAGGCCCCCGTGTAGAACCGCCACTGTCTGTTAACAAAGCTCATCTTAGGAAAATCTGATTAAGGAATCCTGTCTCCTGAAATTCAAAGTTTCTTGGCTGAACTTGAAGGAGGGTATAAAAAGGGCAGTGGGACTTTTTCCTCCACTGGTTATTGTTCACACACATGTTTTAAAGGCACAGATGAGTGTCTGATCCCCACAGAAGTCCCCGCAGTCTTTTCCTGTGTCCCTCTTCAGCCCAGTCAGATTAGTCATCACCACAGAACAAAGACCCCCCTCAAGGAAAGCAGTGTTTTAAAGCATCCCAGATGGGTTTTAATGCTAATGTGCGACGGGAAAAGGAGTGGAAGTCTCGGAGCTGTGGGATCCGGGATGCCTTTGTATCACCCGGCCCTCCATCAGAAGCATCCAATAGACGAACACATGTGCTAGACACTTTGCTCTGACACTTTGCCTCCACCAGTGACCTCGCGCATTGGAATGCATGAGCCATAATGTTCTTGGAACAAGTCGGGGGCCCTTTTATAAGGACAGACAATTTAAATTGGGGAAAATGGTAAAAAACCGGGGAAGCCAATGAAGAGACGACCCCGGGGACCGGGGTCATTAGGCTCATACAAGGATCTGAATGGAAGGCACTCCCAATTTGGACACGCAACACGCTTCAGGCTTTCATCACAGACAAGGACAAACAGATGTCCGGGTATCACAGCCAACATGCTCGCTTCCATTTATAGTGGAGAGAAAAAAATCCTTTCCATCCTGTTTGAATGGAGGTAACCAATAAAGATCCAGTGTAAAGTGCTGGAATATGCACTCTCTCCGTGTTTACTCAGCATTCTTTGTACGACTCAAATGTCGAAGGTTTTCCACATAGAAAGGACCTTTCTGTTCTCTCGATTAAAAATAGTTTATTTTGGTTAAAAAGGGAAAGAAGTATGCCCAGTAGTAGTCTGGAGGTCAGCTGATTCATGCTGGCTGACAAATTTCCACACTCCTTCTGTGTTACATCTGCTGTTAGTGCCACTTAGGAAAATTGTGTTCAAAAGTTCACAAGGAGCTGTAGTCATGCAAAATAAGCCGGGGGATCGTGCTCTCACCTCGCAGCTGATTACCTGAGAGGAAAGGTGTTAGTTACACGGTAAGCTTAGACGGGTCCCAGATGGTCGACATCAATACCTCTGTGCAGCATTACGACACAGGCAGCAGCCAGATTCTGATAGTAATTGTAGTTCAGCGTGGAAGCTGAGGGGAGGAAGTAGGTAGAACGGAGGGCTACGCAATTACAAGCGTCTGGAGAAAACAGCAGGTGGATGTGCTGTAAAGGCTGCACATGAGGCTGCCAAGTCTCCACAGCACACAGGGGTTAGGCTAATAAACAGTAGGTCACCAGCACCCAGCATGTTAAAAAGCTCATGAACAATGACTAGCTTCCAACCTCTCCATCTGGACCCAGCAGCGAGAACAGCAGCGCCTCGGGGGAACAGCCATAAAGAATATCGATGGGCCCGAGTGTGAGCCGCGAGTCAAATCACAATGCAGTAAAAGTAAATTGAGATTTGACTGTCTACTGTGCCATTGACCCAGTGAGCACTCGCATTGGCTCAACATTCATTTTCTCTGTATCTTACACTGAAAAAAGTATAACCTTGCTCAAAATAAAAAAAAATGATGTCCAGATATCACATCTAAAATATTATATATATATAAAAATATAAAAAGCCAACTTGTATTTTTTGGCCTAAAACAGTGATTTAAGTTGGTAAAACTTGGAAATATAAATTATTGACATTAAGGGCAATAATGTAAGTTAGCACAACAAAGGAAGCCAGTTGTCTGCTCAAAAACAAGTTGGTGAGTTGTTGTTACTTATATCTTTAAGTTGGGGTTCACAACAAGGGACAATAGTTCTGATAACTCTTATTTCTTTGTTGTGGAATTTGGTCATTAGCGAAAGCTAGCGGCTAACTGATGCTAGCTGCTAACTGATGTTAGTGGCTAACTGATGCTAGCGGCTAACTGATGCTAGCGGCTAACTGATGCTAGCGGCTAACTGATGCTAGCGGCGCTGCTTGTTACAGCTACAAGAGTAGCCATGAGCGTATCAATGCTAACTCAAAATTGTGGTCGCAACATTAGCTGACATTTCATAGGGTCGTTACAATCGTGCCAGAGAAATTCAGAGTTGAGCAAACTCAAAAACAAAACTTAAAATATTTAGTTTAATTGTCCAACTTAAAATTTTATCGAAGTTTGTTGCCTTGAAATTTTGAGTTCACCCAACTTTTCTTTTTTTGCAGTGTAGATTCTAAATTGAGTAACTTCTTATGACCTGATTATTTCATGTTGATGTAAACAATAATACTGCACCTGACTCAACCTTAATTCTTTGCCTTGATACAAATTATTTTCTTAATATTTTAGTTATTGAACCAAACTAATACATTTGAATTGAACCAACCTAATATTTTCACTTTTAACTGAATTATTGTTTGCATTGACACCAGTTAATTTATTTACATATACCCAAACTATATTTTTCACATTTTATTTGACTTAACTAATTTTTGTTTCCCACCTTATAAACTCTCTCACTTGAGAGAAATCAAAAACTTTGTTTTGGGTCCTTAGGATGTATATTTAATTCATTATAAATCACACTTGATGTCTCTTAAGGCATAAAGAATGAGTTTTACAATCAAGTCAATAAATTTATCCTCCTGCAAATTAATAATAAAATTATCAATTTATAACGATGAACAATGGAACAATTCTTACCTTTTTTTTTGTTCAAACAATATCTCATTCAAATGAGAACCCAGAATGTGTACATTGTATAATAGTTTAATTGTGCAATAAAATATTGTGTATATATATATCTATATCTATATCTATATCTATCTATATCTATATGTATATATATATATATATATATATATATATATATATATATATATATATAGATAAAGATCATTCTCACTATAGTGCACTTTCAAAATAAAAAAGAATTAAAAATGTAATTATTGTTGGTGAGTCTCATTGTTTAAATCAATGGATTTGTATCTTCCAAATATACTTAAATGAGATGTTTAAATAAGCTAAAATAAAGGTTTTGAATGGTTAAATATCATCATTGCCATTTGTAATGTGCTAATATGCCCTCTGATTAAACACTGGCCCTTCCTTGGCCCCCACAGTAAAACTGGTCTAGAACCGCCACTGTTAACAGATACAATGTACAGCATGTAAAGAAGGTGAAATCTTGACTACAGCTTTAGCCGAGGCTGATGTGTGATGAATCAATGTCATTAGTTTGGGGATATTTTTCACAAACCAATGTATTTGCTGGTGCAAGAGGAAAAGTCAGAAGGGTTCATCCTCTGGGATCCATGATTTTGCTCTACAAAAATGTATTAATATTGATACTTCAGGCAGTTATTTCTGTTTAACTGTTTAGCTTTCCTCTCTCAACATTAGACCTTCAGTTTCACTGTGCTGAATATATAGATTCAGGGCATTGAGAACCATCTGGACCACAGCTGAGCATATAACTGGGCAGCACAGTGCAACATGTACTCTTAAGTTTAGTAAAATCTGGTTAAACACCACAAGATTTAACCCTTAATAGGGCACTCATTGAAATACTTCCAAATTCCAAATTTCAACCCTAGTTTACGACATTAAAGTGGCAAATCTACGAGAAAAAAACATGCGATTTACGAGATTTAAAGTGGTGAATCTGCGAGAAAAAAAGTAGCTTTTTTTCCACTTTTTTCTCGTAAATCTGCGACTTTTTTCGCGCAGATTTGCCACTTTAAATCTCTTAAATCTGCGACTTTTTTTCTTATAGATTTGCCACTTTAATCTAGTAAATTTGCTATTTTTTTTCGAAATATTACCTCCCCCCCAGGTTTGTATTTTTATTTTATTCATACTTGGCCCTAATATGCTGTCATAGTCAAGTTCTCCTCGTACAAGTCATTGAAGAATAACACGACTGTCTTGCAGATTTTTTTTTACATTGAGGTCAAGGTCAATAAAGTTAATATTAGGCCCGGGACTCAATTTAAAAAATGAATCTAATAAATTAGAGGCGTTGTAATTAATTAATCAAAATTAATCGCATTTTAATCGCATATAAATATTTGAGCTGAGAACAGTGAGAAGTCATTTTTTTCACATGGATTTTTAGTATACCATTGAATAATGACTGAATACATAAGCTTCAGCAACAAAAATATTGTTTATTTTTGTTCAAGTCCAACAGACCAGTGACATTTTTGCCATTAAGTGTAGCAATAGCATATTTATAAATATAGTACATTTCATAAATCCAGGTAGCCTATAGGTAGGTAGACCTTCTGTAAACTAGAATACTTTGGTTTTTGAAGTAAAACACAATCCACGCTAGCTAGCACACTAGCCGCTAGCTGCTATATGTTTAGCATTGAGGTGATACTTGAGGCTGGATGTGCTGCTATGGTGATATGTGAATTCCTTGTTGCCTAGCAACACAACCATGCTCTTATGGACGCTTCCATCCGTTGGTTTTTAGTAACTAAATGTCCCATCATCCACGGGGCCAACCAAAGGTCTCATCAGCTTCTTCCTTCATGTTCACTGTGGTTTGTTGTTGTCTCAACTCATCAACGCTAGTTGGTGCTCCAGTATAATCGGTCCTCCTGAAACTCATCCAGTGAGAAACGTTCCGCGGTGCAAAAATAAGTGCGATTAAAATGCGTCAATTTTTAACACGTTAATTTTTGTGTAATTAATTTATCTTAATTAACGCGTTACAGTTAATATTATTATATTATTATTATACTGATTGGTCACATGTCATGGTGTCACTGTCTGTGACGTAGCCTGATCTTTGCTGATTAGTTGGGAGAAAAATCCATGTGGTTCTACAACCAAACAGAGAGACATGGGGACCTCATTTAGATATCCACTGAAGTTATCAAATGCGGTTCTTTTCGCCCGATAAAGGGTTAAAGAACTGCTTTTCACCAGGAACCAGTGACAGTGCTGAAGGAGGGATGGGCAGGAGAGGAGATGGAGGTGACAATGAGTCTGGACCAGCGTGAATAAAAGATGATGCTGGTTTCCTCCAACCAAAACATCTCTGCATCTCTCCTGAGTCTTGCCCAGCGTGGGTCATCTGGATTCCCCACGAATATGTTTGCTTTCAATCACCAGTGGAGGAGCTAAGTGGGGTTAAAGACAGTCACCCTCTCAGAGAGCTTTGTTGGGAGCTAACAGCTGTCCAAACAAAGGCCCTTTTCCCACTCGTCATCCCTGTCAGTGTCAGTGGCTGCTCATACGTGTAGCCAATGCATCATGAAACATTAATGCACCAGCAGACCTGCAGAAATATCCAATATGTGAGCTGAATTTTTGCATATCTTTAAGTTGTGAAATAAATCAAAATCTTCCAAGAGATAATTCAGATGGAAAGAACTCAGCTTGTGTCTGCATCTCCTCATCATACACAATTACCATCCTGCAGGAGCTGCCCTGGTATCCTGTGGGTCTCCTCCATCACAGCCCACCTCAGACCTCCATACACACCCACTCTGACTTCACGTTCACCTCCCTCTGAGCTGCTCTCACCAAGACATACAAACTGTAGGGGTTCTGCTATCAGGCACCATGAGGTTATGATTTCTGCAAACAGCTTCAGGGGTATACAGTGTAAATCTGTGAAGCTTGCACTAAATCCTGCCTTACTCTGCCTGGAAGAGCTGCTAACTCACATAAAGATCCAGTGGCTTTTGGTGGAGAATCCCACTGTGGTCTACATACACATTTGGAGACTTGCTCTCTCTGGCAACACCATGATTTGATGCAGAAAAGCACATTTATAATCAATAAAACATAGTTGAACACACTAAGGCTGCTTCGGTCTCACTTGGTCTGGAAAGAGGAGGAGGCTAAGTTCAGGAAACTGACACTCCTGAGTCAGGTCGCTGGCTTAGTACCATTACTAATGACTCATCTTTACTTGTGCTACTGTTCCACCGTCTACACTGCAAAAAATGTGTGTCTAAAAGCAAGTTAAAACTCTAAATCTGAGGGAAATGATCTTGCTGCATGGACAGATAATTTCACTTGACAAGATTTCTTAAATTAAGATTATTAAATCTAGAAATAAGCATGTTGAACACTAAGAATAAGAAATTATCTCTTAAAGCTGCAAGGAGCGATGAACTGGTCCGAGCAGAGTGCAAAAAAACTTTACATTTAGAAGTGTTACATAATTTATCTGGTTTTAAGAGATAATTTCCCTCAGATTTAGTGTTTTGTCTTGTTTTTAGACACACCGTTTTTGCAGTGTACTGCCATAAAATATGAACCTGTAATGAACGCTTGTGGCCAAAGAGGTCGCTGTTAAGCAAAAGTGACATCAGCTTGCTTTAACTGTTCCAATTTGTTTTACAAAACTGAATGACAGTAAACATTGTAAGCACTTGGCAGCAATCCAGAAATGATATATCTGCTGCCACACACACACACACACACACACACACACACACACACATATCAGCTGATTTACTAATC
This sequence comes from Centropristis striata, assembly GCF_030273125.1. Lineage (NCBI taxonomy): Eukaryota > Metazoa > Chordata > Actinopteri > Perciformes > Serranidae > Centropristis > Centropristis striata. The sequence continues at coordinate 38,880,517 of NC_081523.1, read as the reverse complement.
CATCATACATCCTTTCATATTTTCATAGTTTCATATTGTCAGGTGCTCTTTCTGCAATCTCAACTCATGTGACAACGGACAAACTAATGAAGCTGACCTCAAGATTGGAGACTGGGAAGTGCATGGTGTGTGTGTATGTGTGTGTGTGTGTGTGTGTGTGTGTGTGTGTGTGTTTCAATGAAGCTGCCACTTTACCGCCGGCAGTGTGTATGCTGGAGATCTGGGAGAGGAACCAACCAGCAGCTTCTAATACAGAGCAGCTGTCTGTCTCCTGGGTTACACAAGCCTACTGTCTGCTGGCAACCATAAAGTGTACAGCTGGAGCTACTCCGCCAAGCAGCACGCACACACACACACACACACACACACACACACACACACACACACACACACACACATACGTACAGCCATACATACACACACACTAACCATAGCCATCCCTCCTCTGCTCTCCTATCAGCATCAGCTCTAATGCAAGCAGGATAAGTGAGGATCTCATCACACACTTCCATCTCTGAAGACACAAATCTTTGAACCTGCTCTGGTAATAAATAGGAAATAGCCAGCAAGAAGACAAACTTTCACAGTAAAACATAATTGGCATCCCGGTGCATTCAGGAAAGAGAGAAATGTCTCTGAAGCTTGTAAAACATTACATGAACTACAGAATCTGCTTTGATGAATAGAAATAATATTTTTATGTGAAAAAAAATTGCCCACATGCTTCACTGGAGGGGAGGATATTCAATATCCACACAGTCATAGCCATGAAACAGTTTGATTTTTTGACTGAAAATTAATTAACAACAACGTTGATAATCACTTAATAATTTAAGTCTTTATCAAGCACAAATGTCAAATACTGATTCTTCTCAAATGGGAGGATTAACTTGTTTTTTTTGGTCTTTTGGATAAAATGAGTAAATGAGCAGTAGTGATTAGCATTTTTATTACATTCTGATGTTTTGTAGATTCAACAATTATAACTGACAAAAAAGATGCTCATGTTTAGTTAAAGCCATGCAGTGCATTACATAAAAAGCAAAAACAGAAAATAATTCCCCCACAAAGTTTAGACATCAACTCATAATAAAGTGGGGAAAAAAAGCTGCAGCAAGTTCTGAAGCATTTTTTTTCTAAATGATCTTAATTGAAGCAATCAGCCCATTCATTGTGCTCCCATTGAAACACACAGCGGCTCCATGCAGGTAAAGAAGGTGACTTACCTCACACACAATGCTCACAGCTTCTCCACTGATTAGAAAATGTAGGCAGAAGAGCTGAAGAGCGTCTTATCAGCCAGCCTGACTAATGTTCTCAGCAGTTTGTATCATTCAGAGCGCTGACAGCTCTGTCATCTTCCCTCCTCTCTCTGTTCTCTCTCAGTGTTTACTCGAGTCTACCTAGAGAGCCGGCTGATGTTGTGCAGCCAGTGAGGAGAGGGAGAGAGAGAGAGAGAGAGAGAGAGAGAGAGAGAGAGAGTTCCTTTCTCTTAAACAGTAGACCCTCTGCGGTCAGACTCCACTCCCACCTCCTGCTCTCTGAAATGCCCCCCACCCATTCACCCTCTCCACAGCATTGTGACTGAAAGCGAAGGAGTTGAAACGGGATGCCTCAAGGCTGGAAAGAGAGAGAGAGAGAGAGAGAGAGAGAGAGAGAGAGAGAGAGAGAGAGAGAGAGTGACTGGGAGAAAGAGAGTCGGAAAAGAAAGGGGGTTGATGGGGGGGGGGGGCACCATTAGCAGCAAATTGCAGCAGGCGAGCCAATGGAGAGCAAGATATGAGTGAATACAGGGCCTGCATTAACATAGCATTGAAGAAGTTGAAGAGGGAGGAAACAGACAAACACTCACAAATGTTTCATTAAATGATCAATGCTGCTATTTTTGGCTGTTCTGTGTAAAAGCTTGTATTAATAACTTGTATTAGAGGATCTTCTGAAGTGTTGCCCCGCCACTGTTAAAACTGTTTGTAGGTCAACACCTTGTCAACTTTAATCAAAGTGTGCAGTTCCTTTAAAAACTTTAGATCTTCATTTAAAAAAATGGTAGAAATAATTTTTTTAAAAAGGAAGGAAGGACAGTCCTGCACACATTATACATACAAATCCTCAGGAATCATAGTGAATTAAAGTGAGTAAATATTATGGCCTTCATTTATCAAAGGAGCGTAGATACGAGCGTGAAAATGAGTGTAGAAACAAGCGTAGAAACGAGTGTAAAAACAAGCGTGGAAACAAGCGTAGAAACGAGCGTAGAAACGAGCGTAGAAACGAGCGTAGAAATGAGCATAGAAACGAGCGTAGAAACACGCGTAGAAACGAGCGTAGAAACACGCGTAGAAACGAGCGTAGAAACGAGCGTAAAAACGAGCGTAGAAACACGCGTAGAAACGAGCGTAGAAACACGCGTAGAAACGAGCGTAGAAACACGCGTAGAAACGAGCGTAGAAACATGCGTAGAAACGAGCGTAGAAACGAGTGTATAAACGAGTTTAAAAACGAACTTGGAAACGAGCGTGGAAACGAGCAGATCTGATCGTATATTTGGTCTTACGACAGGGTTCACGTGTGATTTGTCAAACGATCGTATCTCTCCAATCACAGCGTGAGAATGATCGGCTGTTGATAAATGTGGCGGCTCGAAACAAGCGCCATTTAAATACCACACCCTAATATATATAATATTATATAATATATATACCTGATTCAGATAGCTCGCCTCCAGAGTTTACGACACTGAAGGACGCAATACGGCCCAAAAGAGGATTTTTTTACCCCCTAAAGTCAGCTTTATTAGCAAAGTGCACCGTTACAAATAACAACAGGAGGAAATAGACATATTACAGAAATACGCAGCAACAGAGGTTTATGAAAAAAAATACTTATAGTTATAAACTCAAATAAGTTTGGTGAATATTTTACATTTGGAGCACAGACTTAAACGTTTTCACAGCTTTTTGGTTGAAGGAGGTAAACAATGTTTTAAAGTAGGTTTTAATTAAAAAAGAAGAGGAATTTCTCAGAGTCAGAAAGTGAAACGCTGACGTCCAACAGCTGCAACACAACAAACTGGTTTTGTTTGGCAGCAAAAAAAGTGAAAAGGAAGGAAATCAGTGGTGCTGTCAGCAGAGTAGCAGAGGAGCATTAAACTCCTGGTGAGGTTTGAGTAATTACATCGTGATATATAAAGCCTTATAGTCTATATAATATCCAAATATTGTTATTATTATGATGGAGACTATTATTCTCCTCTTTACATTTACTAATAATTCTGTCCTAATTAGAGGAGCGTGTGGCAGCGCTGATTGGAAATGTTTCTATTCGGGCAGCACCGCTGGTGAACATAGACGGTGAAGGAGATGCTCGTGTCCAGCAGGATAACGTTAAATAGCAGAAGACAAACATTTAATAGCTGAAGACAACAATATATAATTTAATAGCCTCGGCTAGTATTCTGTTTAAAGAGTTTCACCACCAAATTGATAAATGCCGAGCCTTGCTTAGAAATGATCGTACGCCCACTTTGCACTCACTTTCTGTCGTACGCTCGTTTGATAAATGAGGGCCTGTGTGTGTTTGTGATATTTTGTGTTCAGTTCTATTGTGGTATGGACAGACTGTTTTAAACAATTGATTATTGGTAATAGAATTTAATTATTTATCAGAATTAAGTGCTATAGTTGACTCCGACCCAGGGACTGCAGATGTCAATTTGCTTCTAGCAAATAGTCTGTCTGTCTGTCTGACTGTCTGACTGTCTGTCTGTCTGTCTGTCTGTCTGGCTGTTTGTCTGTCCATCCACCCATCCATTGTTGCAGTTGTTTGCCTTTGATAATGGAGATTAATAAAATACATATGCACACACACACACACACACACACACACACACACACATATATATACATATACATATATGTATATATAGAGAGAGACTAATAATGATTTATTTAGATTATTTAGTGAGATCCCTGCAATTGTGGTTTTGAAAAAAAAACCTGAGTCATCTTTGTCCGAGACTGAGAAATTAAATTTTTTTAGCATTTTAGCATGCTATTTTTAGCATGTTTTGCTCGCTGGCTCCGACAAGACGGGAAAGAGACCAGGGCCAGAGCTAACTCTTTTTCAGCTATAACTAGCCATTGTTTTCCTCGCCAGTGTACCATCTTTGGAGAACTATAGGGATGAAAGAGATCAATAAATAAAATATAGATAAATATGACTATCACAGAAACATGGTACAGTGGCGTTGCCCACAGCATCATGGAGCTAATGGGAAGAGGAGCACACCATGGAAGGGAAAAGGGTGCTTTGGATTTTTAACACAAGAACGTTGTTGTGAAACTGAATCTCCCAGCACAACTATGTAAGGCTTGTGTTCAGAAGTGAGACAGTGGGAGGAGTGTCAAGTCAGCAGTCAATGAAACTGTAAATATGAGAGATCAATGAGCATACAGCCATAAATGAGCAGATTAGCTGCAGACAGACTGACATGCATGACCAAATACACAATCCCCTCCAGGCTCACACCACAAACTGACCATGTAGGCAAAGAAAAGAAAAAAGAATTTAAATTTAAAAAGAAAAGAATTGGTTTGGAAACGCTTTATAATAAGGTCCTTAATAACCATTAATTAACAAGTAATAAGGCATTGTTCTCACTTTAGTTCCGGTAGTTGCAAAAAGCATAGTTAACTTATAGTTAACTTATAATAGATGAGCAATAAAGTATATTTTAATATCAATAAGCAAACAAAATAAGATCAATAAAGGCATGGCAAAGACATAATGGGTGGGTCATGGGTGTTTGTAATGCCATTATTAACACTTATATGAGCTTATAAACACACAATAATGTTAAGAAGCATCTTGTAAGGACTTACAAGGGCCTTATTACTTGTTAATTAATGGTTATTACAAGGACATTTAGGAAAGGTGTTTTCTGCCAGCTACAGTTACTACTACTCCATATAAACACAGTACACTGTAAAAAAAAAGATAAACAATAGCTACTCAATAAAATTGAGGCAACAAATTGCATGTAATATTATTAATTAAATCTAACTACGTTACAAGTTGGGTTACAAACAACTTTACAGGAAGTGATAAGTGTCAATTAAAAACGGATTAATTCTATTGTATTGGATTCATTAAAAATGATCTTGATTTAGAGTTACATACACATAAAGATTATATTGAATGTGATCAAAATAAGTAGATTCTATCTCAAACATTTTTATATTAAAGTTACTTAAACAACTGCCTCAAAATAAAGGACACATTTATATTAATACATTTTATCAAATATATTAAGTAAAATGAAATCACTACAGAATAATGTATTACAGTGTAAGTAAATGCTGCACAGAAAAGCAGTTATGGAAAGCAAAGGCACAGTTACACTGCAAAAAAGCCAACTTGTATTTTTTGGCCTTAAGTTGGTAAAACTTGGAAATATAAATTATTGACATTTATGGCAATAATGTAAGTTAGCACAACAAAGGAAGCCAGTTGTCTGCTCAAAAACAAGTTGGTGAGTTGTTGTTACTTATATCTTTAAGTTGGGGTTCACAACAAGGGACAATAGTTCTGATAACTCTTATTTCTTTGTTGGGAAATTCGGTCATTAGTGAAAGCTAGCGGCTAACTGATGGTAGCGGCTAACTGATGTAGCGGCTAACTGATGCTAGCGGCTAACTGACGCTAGCGGCTAACTGATGCTAGCGGCGCTGCTTGTTACAGCTACAAGAGTAGCCATTAGCGTATCAATGCTAACTCAAAATTGTGGTCGCAAAACATTAGCTGACATTTCATAGCGGCGTTACAATCGTGCCACTTCAGCACATTGCAGAAGTTAGCAGAAGTAAGGATTAAAAGTTATTACAATGTAAAATTTAGTTTTTAATTGAAAATTTTAATTTTCAAGTTAGTACAACTTACAGTTGAGTTGACAAAAATCTGAATTCAGAGTTGAGCAAACTCAAAAAAAAAACTTAAAATATTTTTGTTTAATTGTCCAACTTAAAATTTTATGGAAGTTTGTTGCCTTAAAATTTGGAGTTCCCCCAACTTTTCTTTTTTTTGCAGTGTATATGATATCTGACAAAATGTCCGATATTCTCAAAATTGCATTCTTGTTTGGCTTTCAATGAGCTGAAATGTGTTCGACTCATCTATTCAAGCTCTCAGGTGGCAACCACCGAGTGGAAACCTGAAACGCTGGATCAAACAGTCGTGTCAGTAACTATATCTTGATTAGAGTTTGCTCAGGGTACCATATGCTGGTTGCAATTACCATGCGTTCTGCACTCAAGACCATGATGTAAACAGGCAGAACTGCCTCAAATAAACACAGGAACAAAGAGCTCAGGAGGATCCAGCACCACCCGGCTCCTATCGACCCCTCGGTCTGGGGGAAAAAAGGAAAACTTGAAAGAGCAGAGAAATGTGCATCAAAAGATCTACCATGAGAGCCGGTGGAGGATGGCGTGACACTCATTAAGTCAGAATATGACCCTCAGACTGCTGCTGCTGGTGGAGGAATGATTAAGACCTTCACCAATACAGATTTATTTTTTACTTGGTGTATCTTTTCTTGAGCAAATTGTGCTAATGACCCAGGTCCAGGGAATCAAGTCATTTTGAAGATAAATAGATTCATATTTTCGGTAACACTTTACAATAAACATCATTTATAAATGGTAAACAGATAGTTTATTAATGTTTAATCATCATTTATAAACCGTATGTAGGCCATTTATAATGTTGAATACATAATTTATGAATGTTTAACTAACAAAATCATGTATAAATGGCAAATAGATGGTATATTAATGTAAGTTTATAGTTACTTCACCATTAACAAACAATTAAATTATAATTATTAGTTTATCAATAGTTTTAGTTGCACTCATTATAACATTTTTAACACCATATTAAGTATGTTAATGATTTTTAAATGATTCATATACTTTAAGAAATTGTTTGAAAAAATGTAAAGATTAAATATGTATAGCACTTTGTTAATGGTTAATAATCAGTCTATAAACCATCTATAAACATTACTTAGATGGTTGTTGTAAAGTGTTACCTTAATAGTTTATCAATAGTTTTAGTTGCACTCATTATAACATTTTTAGCACCATATTAACCCATTGAGGCCTGAAACGCCTGTAAAACCTCTGAGCGATTTTTCAAATCAGCCCCTAAAACCTGAAGTTTTTCTGGAAATTCAACAGAAGTGTCAACACTTCTACTAAATAATAGATTTTTCAGCCTCTGTAGCAGATAGAAATTAAATTCTAAAAGTATTTGAGAGCTTATACAAATACTACAAAACGACGTATCCGCTTTCCAGGCTTCAATGGGTTAAGTATGTTAATGGTTTTGAAATGAGTCATATACCTTTAAGAAATTGGTTGAAAACATTAAATGACCAAATATGTACAGCACTTTGTAAATGGTTAATAATTGGTCTATAAACCATCTATAAACATTACTTAGATGGTTAATGTAAAGTGTTACCAAAAATGATTAAATGGAAGCAGGATGTGATGGTTTTGGTGTTGATAAACGTGTCTTGTCTGCACAACAGACACAGAATGACCAAAAAAGACAGAAGACACAAAATGACTAAAAAAAGACACAAAAACGACCAAAAAGACACAAAATGACTAAAAAAGACACAAAAATGACTAAAAAAGACATAAAAATGACCAAAAAGACACAAAATGACTAAAAAAAGACACAAAAACGACCAAAAAGACACAAAATGACCAAAAAAAGACACAAAATTACTAAAAAAGACATAAAAATTACCAAAAAGACACAAAATGACTAAAAAAGACACAAAATGACAAAAAAAAAACACAAAATGACTGAAATTATAATTAATAGTTTATCCATAGTTTTAGTTGCACTCATTATAACATTTTTAACACCATATTAAGTATGTTAATGAGTTTGAAATGATTCATATACCTTTAAGAAATTGGTTTAAAAGATTTAATGATCAAATATGTATATAGCCCTTTTTAAATGGTTAATAATTGGTCTATAAACCATCTATAAACATCACTTAGATGGTTATTGTAAAGTGTTACCATATTTTCTAAGTTACATAAAAAAGCCTTTGGGGAAATACTCTTTTTCAGATCTCAAACGCCCCACGTGTTGATAAAGATGGTGCTATAGCTAACATGGGTGTGGTGTGTGGAGCTTTTCTCAGCAGGGGAAATGATCCTCATCTTGTTGCTGAGAGCCGGTAGCCAGTCAGGCAGAAAAGATCCTCTCTAATCCTATATACAGCACAATGGCACATATGTAGCACGGCTATCGGCTGATAAAAAAGCAAATTCAATGACTTAAGGGGCCCTAAATTCATTTTCATCCCTGCTCCCAAGAGAGAGGGAGGAAATCTATACAGTCTGGGGGCATGGATCTTTTTTAATGACTTCTGGCTGTAATGATATCATTTAGATGAGATGATGGGTTGAAAGCTTGGCTATGTATAGCGCCTGTTTTAAATGACTGTAAATGTAGATTCCCTGCGTCTCTCCATCTGTTCCTGTTTTCACCTTCCTGTCGCTCTCTCTCTCTCTCTCTCTATCGTCTCCTTCCTTCACAGCCTCGCCAGGCTTCTCAGAGAATTGCTGTGGGAGTTCTCCACCTCCCTGTTTGCGAAGGCGTACCTGTTCACCGACTTTCAGAGCAAGTGAACTGAGCGGGTTTGATTTCCCAGATGACACCTCGTACGTGCATCCTCGCCTGTCATCCAATTTCTGCTGCTGCGGAAGCAGGCGTCTGCATGAGGGAGCCCATTTTATTTCCATTAGAGCACAACAATGTTCAGTTTTATCTGCTGTCATTTAACATATACACATACAGAAAAAAAGCTATAATAACATGCCAAGCAACGAGAGAACGACTACCTGTGTTGCATGTTACGCTGAAAAAAGTGATTCTGACCCTGAGTAAATGTTACATATGTTATTTAAGCATATTTTAATAGAAATTTTGTGTTATTTAACTCCACTTATAAATAGCCACGGATTCGCTTAACTCAAAATCCGTGGAATAGTCACGGAATCACTCAAATTTCCGTGAAACTGACACGTTTCAAAGGTACAACTGAAACATTTTAATTGATTTGAAAGAGTACAATATATTTAAAAAACACACACAATTTATTTATGTTCATTTAAAGTGGGTTTAATTATATTTACTAAGAAAATTTGAGTAAAATGAACTCAAAATATTGGAGAAAGAATTACATAATATAATTTTTAAAAATGTACTTAAAATATGTATATGTATAAGTCCAGTCAACATAATAAAAATATCTAGATTCAGATAAAATTATTTTGTGCAACCACTTCTCATAATAAAAGAACCTGGTCTCACAGGAATCCGTGAAATAGCCACGGATTCGCTTAACTCAAAATCCGTGGAATAGCCACGGAATCACTCAAATTTCCGTGAAACTGACACGGATTTGGCTACAATGCAAGTTAATGACAGTCATATCCCGTGGCTATTCCATGGATATTTGTTCCTATTGCTTTGTTCCAAGTCACGTGACTTTCAAGGTCCTGGCGGTCAGAACAAAAAACATGGGGGACAGTTCTCTCATTTTTAGTGAAAAAAATCCATATTTTGACTTAGTTTCTGCATAAAAATGGATTTTGATCACATTTCTAGCGAGAAATATATGTTTTATTTTCTAAATATTCACTCAGTGAATGTACATAATCACTTTGTATGTTGGAATAGCCACGGGATATGGGTCATTAACTTGCATTGTAGCGAAATCCGTGTCAGTTTCACGGAAATTTGAGTGATTCCGTGGCTATTCCACGGATTCCTGTGAGACCAGGTTGGATTTTGAATAGTAACATACTGTTAAAAAAACAAACTGTTGTTTTTACGGTACAAAAAACAGCAGCTGTGGTTGCCAGAACTTTACCGTAATAAATACGGTGCAATTTTTTCTAATATTACTGTAAAAACACTTTAGCACGGTTGATTTCACGTTTAAGATTGTCATTTAATCCATTTTTTTTTTACCAAAAAATAAAAAGAAACACTGTTCTGCCATATAATTGACCAGAAAATACTTTATAAATGCTGCATAAATGAAAGATTTCACCATTAAATATTACAGCATATATATACACTTTCATGATACACAGTGTCCTTATTTATATCAAAGTAATGTGGAAGAAAATAAAGCAATTAGCAGCGTCTGAAATGAGTGTCGTCAGGAATGACAGAAGGCTCAACATCTGCCCACAGGAAATAATAACTCACACTGCAAAGAGTCAGCGCTTAAAAACAAGGAAAAAATACAAAAATTAGGTGTTTTGTTTAACCCATAAGAACCCAGACCCAGTTATCCTTAAAGGAAAATTATGGGGGATATACCACAGACCAAGTGGACCGTGAAATAGCCACGGATTTGCTTAACTCAAAATCCGTGGCTATTTCACGGATTCCTGTGAGACCATGTTGACACTGACGTTTCAGAAACAGATTTTCCTGACAAAACCTGTTTAAAACTCAATTTACCAGCTGCAAAGTGCAATGAAATCATCTTAATTGTGCTTTCAGTGTTTATAACTCACTGCTGGAAAACTTGATCCAGTGGCAGCGAGAGAAAAAGTGAGGCAAAGGTTGCCGAGAGCACTTATAATAGGGTCTCTGCTACTGTCTAATTGGTGGCATCCAACTTGAAGGGAAGGAAAGGGACTCTGTGGGGAGTGAGACACGTTCTGTCAATGACAGTGAGACCTAATTATACTATGGAGCCCCTGCAGCCATGGAAGATGTCAAAGCGGGCAGCAATAAGGCAGCGATGGGGAAGACACGCCACCCGCCATGGGTCTGTGTGAGCTCGCAGGTGACCTGGAAAGACCTGTTTACCTCATTAAAAATGAATCACAAGGTAATAAGGGCCCCGCTCCCTTTCCTTCCCCTCCCTCCCAATCGTCTGTCCTTCATCCATTATGCAGCATGGAGGTGGGCCGGTGTGGGTTAAGTCCTCAGGGAGGGTCACTTGGACTAAGATCCTCCTCCTCCCTGAGCTACCCGAGCCTCTGTAATGCAATAATATGACAATAACACAGTGGTGGGAAGCATAATGTAGGTGATGAGTGCTAAGGTATACACTCAAAAAAATGCTTTGTTGAATGAACGTCATTTTATTGCAACCTGGTCTCACAGGAATCTGTGAAATAGCCACGGATTTGCTTAACTCAAAATCCGTGGAATAGCCACGGAATCACTCAAATTTCCGTGAAACTGACACGGATTTCGCTACAATGCAAGTTAATGACAGTCATATCCCGTGGCTATTCCATGGATATTTGTTCCTATTGGTTTGTTCCAAGTCACGTGACTTTCAAGGTCCCGGCGGTCAGAACAAAAAACATGGGGGACAGTTCTCTCTTTTTTAGTGAGTGAAAAAAACAATATTTCGACTTAAAATGGAATAAAAATGGATTTTGATCACATTTCTAGCAAGAAATATATGTTTTATTTTCTAAATATTCACTCAGTGACGTGGCTATTCCAACATACAAAGTGATTATGTACATTCACTGAGTGAATATTTAGAAAATAAAACATATATTTCTTGCTAGAAATGTAATCAAAATCCATTTTTTATGCAGAAACTAATTCAAAATATTCACTAAAAATGAGAGAACTGTCCGCCATGTTTTTTGTTCTGACCGCCGGGACCTTGAAAGTCACATGACTTGGAACAAACCAATAGTCATTAACTTGCATTGTAGCGAAATCCGTGTCAGTTTCACGGAAATTTGAGTGATTCCGTGGCTATTCCACGGATTTTGAGTTAAGCGAATCCGTGGCTATTTCACAGATTCCTGTGAGACCATGTTCTTTTATTATGACGTATTTTATTATATGACTTTTATTATAAGTGGTTGCATGAAATAATTTTATCTGAATCTAGATATTTTTATTATGTTGACTGGACTTATACATTTTAAGTAATTTTTTAAAATTATATTATGTAATTGTTTCTCAATTATTTTGCTTTCATTTTACTCAAATTTTCTTAGTAAATCCAATAAAACCCACTTTAAATTAACTTAAATAAATTGTGTGTTTTTTTTTAAATATATTGTACTCTTTCAAATTAATTAAAATGTTTTAAATTGTACCTTTTTTTATTAACTTGATTCTAATTAAATATTCTTTAGCTATCATACATGACAGAGAACCACAAGATGTGTAGACCACCAACTTTAATATGATACAAACAACAGAAACACACTGCTCAGATTCTGTCAACCAGAACCATAAGGATGGAATGAACAGTCTAAACTGACAAAAAAAAATTAAATTTGGATTAACGTAATTTTTTAAAGATTGTCATAATTCTGACAATATATGTTGAAGTTACATGTATTTTATAAGTTAAATAACACATCATTTCTATTAAAATATGCTTCAATAATATATGTAACATTTCCAAAGGGTCAAAATCACCTTTTTCAGTGTAGAAGCAGCCGTCAGCGACAAGTCTGTGGCCAGAATAAGTTAAACAAGGGAGAAAGAGCCTATTAGCACTGATCCATAATTCATAACGCAGGGAAAAGATGGCCCCCATCACAGCTTTCATGAGACATGCAGGCGCAGACACACAGAGTGTTGCTGCTTTGCTTTTCTGCAGCTGTTTGCATAGCTATTTGCATCATATTTGTAAAAGAAATTGTCTATCTAAGAGGGATTGTAGTTTAGAGGTCAGAAAAACAGGCTTAAGATGTGGAGGTCAGCCTGACTGGACAAACAAGTCAAAGGAAAATTCAATATTTATTGGCTCCGAGTGAGATGAGAAGACGTCTGTAAGAGCAGGAGTCAGGTTTAGCTTATCTTAGCATAAAGACTGTAGGAAGGGGAGATGGCTAACCAATGGAAGTGTGCATGCTATCGAACCATAGACTTTAACCCTTTATCAGGCAAAGAACCATATTTGGTAACTTGAGCTTCAGTGAATCATACAAGATTCAAGCTTTCCTTAATTGTCATTGTATTAAAAAGTATACAACTAAATTTACGTGTGCTTCTCATATATAAGGTGCTTTAAAAAAGACATTCAGACATTATGCATATGTGATAAGTAGTCTAAAAAGATAATAAATAGTTTAAAGGTAAAAGATAAAGTGGTGATGTATGCAGATGATGTGTTATTGTCTATTTAGGGTTGCTGTGGGAAAGAGACTATAATAAATATAATAATAATAATAAAGACTCAATTGACCTCGATTTGCAAAATAAAAATGAAACATTTTGCAAAAAGTCTTGTAATATCCTCCAATAACACTTCAGGGTTGACATTTTCAATTTCCAGGAGTGGCCTATAAAGGGTTAAAGATGGACGACATGACAGCTCACCACTACTGAGGCTAAAACAGGTGGCGGGCTGCAGGCTGTGGTCATTAACCCTCCATGTTGGTGAATCAAAAAACTCAGAGTAGAGGTCAAATACATTTCCCCAAAGATGGTTTCTGTCATTTTCTGTCAATGACTTGCCTCCAGCACAGAAACAATACCAATGTAAAGTCAATGGGGATCCTTTTTCATGCTGGGAACAGGGATTCCCTGGTGGACTGAACAAAAGGTGGACTTTCACCCAGGAGAACGGGGTTTGTGTCCTGTGTGAAAACAAAAGTAAACTACTTTTTACGTAATTTCGGTTTTGATGTAAATTACGTGGCCCACACGGGGTCATCCCTATGTTCCCCAGGGCCCCTTTTTTAGAAAAAAGGTCCTATGTTACCCATTTTTCCCAAAAAGGATCCTATGTTCCGGACTGTTGCGGGGTTAGGGTTAGGGTTAGCTCAAGACCTGCAGGTTTGCCACCCCTGACCTAATCTTTCCTCATCTAGGCCTATTTGCATATGCACGTCAAACAGCCCGTAGGCCTACATAGGCCTATTTGCCATGGAATTTGCCAGTAATGGTGGAAAAAGTAACAGACCGGGGAACATAGACACGTTCCCGCTCACAGTTTGTGAATAGCTTTTCTTTTAAGTTACTTACGTTGTTTATGAAACTTACATAACTTCGTGGCTCACTTCAACCTAACTACTCCACTACCGGCATTTATGTACGTACTGTTTAAACTGTCTTTTATAACGCCTTACCAGGAAGTTTCTTGCCCTAAACCTAGGTCAGTGTCATGTAGCCAAACAATTTCTATACCTGCAGACTGTACATGTATGTATACAGTAGTGATGTGTGTGTTATTTTTAGAACGCTCTGCTTTTTCACAAAATTACGTGAAATGACCATGTAAAATGTGCTGGTTGCACATCATTTAGTGAAATCAAGTTGGACTGAGCACATAGAGCCAAGGTGCTCTGGTGCATCTGGTCTGATTCAACCATAGCACTCAGTCTGTAACACTGTTTAAACTGGTAATGCTTCCATTCTGATAAGTGGCAGTTAGTCATCAAAAAAACTCAATGCAAGGCTCGGGCTATTTCCTGAAAGCAGCATGTACTAGTGCAGCTCTTGTACTGGAAACAAGTTGAAAAAATGTGTTCATTTATTTTACAGATCTAACTGACCATCTAGTGCAGCTGTTCTCAACCTTGGGGTCGGGACGCCAATTGGGGTCGCGAGATGATTTCTGGGGGTCGCCAAATCATTTTGGAAGTCAGCTCTGTCTCCACTGTGTTAAAGTGTTCATGTGTTAATGTGTTTTAGTCTTTTTGGTCATTTAATGTCTTTTTTTTGGGTTATTTTGTGTGTTTTTTGGTCATTTTGTGTGTTTTTTTGGTCATTTTGTGTGTTTTTTTTTTTTATCATTTTGTGGTCAATTTGTGTGTTTTTTGGTCATTTTGTGTCTTTTTTTGATCATTTTGTGGACAATTTGTGACTTTTTTGGTAATTTTGTCTCTTTTTTTGGTCATTTTGTGGTCAATTTGTGTCTTTTTTGGTCATTTTGTTTCCTTTTTTAGGTCATTTTTTCTTTTTTGGGTGATCTGAACTGTGCCTGTGAGATTGTGTTCAGTGAGCGGGGGTCACGGACAACATGCATGTTAAATTGGGGGTCGCGACTCAAAAAGGTTGAGAACTACTGATCTAATGGACGCGACTTTATATTTCTGCTTCTCTGATAGATCAGGATTCAGCGTATGAACTAGTTTTGGTTTTTGAGGTTTTGGTTGTTGTATTTTTTCCTTGTCTTAAGCTTCTCCCTGACTCCAGCTCAGAAAGACTGCAGATCAATACTGTTCCTTTAAAGGTAAAAACAATCCTGCCATAAATAATGTGCATATGAGACAAATGGATGCTGAGCAGTTGTTGTTTTAGACCACACACAGTGACGACGGATGCACCCATCTGTAGAAATGGCCAATAAATGCCTTTAACACAGTGTCAGGAGCTTGTGTCTGTGCTGTGGTCCCTGACCTTTGACCTTATAACCATTTACCTTTTGTGTTGCTACATTTAGCGCCCTGTTCCCTCTGACTGCCGACAGTGCACATACTTTTACTCTCTGGATCAGTTTGATACACAAGTCATTTCATTCAGTTTCACAAATGTTACACAAAAAACAGCAACCCGTTAAGTATTCCACCCTCACACAATCATGTATATTTGTCTTTCTATAATAAATGGCCGCTTTTAACCACTGAACACCAACATCCTTTTATAAACAAACAGAACATGTGAAGAGAAGTAAACCATTTCCTCCTGACTGGCTGCCACAAAGACCCTTGGTTTTAGCTTGGATGAGAATGTCGGACTGAGCTAGAGACAGCCAGGGCTAAAAGTTCATATCGTCTAAGTCCTGTTTAGTTTGAAAGGCTGGATGACGAAATGCGGTTCAGCTTGTGATGACAACTGTGAATTTAAATAAAACGGAATATTCTTTGAAACAGAGGTGATCTGTTTGGGATCGACATTGAATTGACAGCTCGTGTAACCAAGTAAAAATTCCCGGACAGCACAGAGCAGAATATGTTCAGTCAGAGCTGGAGACCTCCCAGGTGATCTGACCCCTGAGACCTGACCTCCCGAGGAGAGACACACACCCACTGGACACCCAAGTTACCCCGGTTACAAGACTGTCATCTTTATACTTGTGTGTCCTCCTGGAGGGAGTGCACTACAGTATCATCATGCTTATGTTTCAGGCAGCTCTAACGCAGAACATTATCTAGAGAGTGTGACACAACCAAGCATGAAGTTGTCAGTAGGGCTGTTTCCACTAGCGGGCAATACCCGGAACGAGGCGGGTCTCACTCACTGAAACGCCCCTAATCTGAATATGAGCCGGCTTTTGTCGGGACTTTTTTCGTCCCTGTAGAAGAGCAGGGTCTTTTTTCTTCCCTGAAAACAGCCTGGTTACTGATTGGATAGATCGCTAAGCAGGATGTGACATCACAACAACAACAACACACGCCATTTGTAAAAGCCGGTGCAGCAGTGTTCCAAACTTAGCAACTTTGTTGCTAAATTTAGCGACTTTTCAGACCCCCTTAGCGACTATTTTTCAAGAAAGCGACTGGAGACAAATCCAGCGACTCCTTCTTACTCTTCTTAACAAGCTAACTATAGCTAACTGTAGCTAACTGCCGCTAACTGCTTAACAAGCCGGCCTCCGGCACGTTAGCGGCAGTTAGCTACAGTTAGCTCTGTAGCAGTACAGTGTGTATGTGCTAACAGGCTAACAGTTAGCTCTGTAGCAGTACAGTGTGTATGTGCTAACAGGCTAACAGTTAGCTCTGTAGCAGTACAGTGTGTGTGTGCTGCTGCTGCAGGAGGTGTTCACTTAGCGATCTCTGTTTGTTTACAACAAACACCAGACACTCTGTGCACAGTTAGTGATGTCATTAATTCACAATCACTATGTTTATGATCAGCAGAGACTCTGTGCACAGTTAGCGGCGACGAAAACCATACGTCACCTCCAGAGTCTCTAAATCCCTCTGGGGGCCTTTTTGTAGTGGAGACACGCAGAGTGAGCGATTTTTGAGAGGGCGTGGCCTGAGACTTTCCTGGTGGACACTTTCCCCCCTAAAGGAAACACGGCTAGTATGTTAAAGTCACAGCATTCTCTTTGTATTTGTCTAAGAATAAACCTTGGCAAGCATGTTCAAAACACGCCTGTTTGGAACTGGTTTTGTTCTGCTTGAAGCTTACTAAGAATATATTTATATATTTTTCTAAACTAATTACACTCAACACTTTGCTTCCTGAGCGATGCACCTGCCATGACATCGCTGCTTCACACACCCAAGTTGCAGCCACCCAAAGTCTGCAACACGTGTGAAATACACGCTGCTTCATGAGGGTAAAAACTACAGGGGCAGACTTAGCCATTAGGCAAGATAGGCACCTGCCTGGGGCCCCATCTAAAAGCAGCCATATATTTATTATGATGTTTAGAGTTATGCACTGTAAAAAATGTCTGTAGAAAAACTGCTAAACCATGACAGTAAAAGACTGTAAAATGATAAATTGGTTAATTCAGTTTCAGTAACAATGAAACACCATAAATGGCAGACTGGCAATAAACTATAATATATCACTGTCATTTTTGCATTTATTTTTTTTATAAAAATACTTTTTCTCACTGTTAAATGTACTAAACACCATATCTCTAACAAAATATAATGTAATATTTAATTTAATAATCTTTCATTTATGCAGCATTTATATTTTAGTATTTTCTGGTCAATTTTATGGCAGAACAGCCTTCCTTTTGATGGAAAAACTTCTTTTTTTTACAGTAAAATATGGAATAAAATGGCAATCTTAAACGTGAAATCAACAGTGCTAATATCCTTTTAAAAATAATATTAGAAAAAATTGCACCGTATTTATTACGGTAAAGTTCTGGCAACCACAGCTGCCGTTTTTTACCGTAAAAACAACAGGTTGTTTGTTTTTTTCAGTGTGTTACTATTAAAAAACACCTAAATATTTGCAACAGAACTGGCTACTAATACTGTGTACTTCTACTTCAGAGAAAAACACTGTAGTACTACATTTACCTGACAGAGAATTGTTACTTGTTTACTCACATGTATATAATATACGATGGATTATTATTCATTAAACTGTCTAGCATTATATTAAAACTGAGAGCTGCACCTTGAACAGATATGAGGTAAAATACAATTGAAATAACAAAATGCCTCTCTTTCACTCTTCACTTGAACACATTTGAATGCAGAACTTTTCCTGTCAGCTATTAGTAGGCAGAGAGCTGCTGCTCCTGCAGGCGATCTGCATGTGGTCGTGAACTTCAGGAAGTATAGAAGAGTTTGCTTCTAACTTTGGTATCCAGCAACCAGGCAATGTGAGTATATCCAACAAAATAGCCCTGCAGCCCTCTTCCGCTGCTACAAAGTCTGCTGTTTATTCAAAGCTTTTTCATATTGAACACATCCTGAGTCCACATTTCACCAAATTCAACATGCACAACCCCCAACAACACACCTGCCAACACTGTAAAAAATATTTGTAGAAATTACAGTAAAACACTGTCAAATTGCATGAGAAATAGGGCGTAAAATAGAAAATTGCATATCATCATAACATACACTTTTAATTACCGAAAATCAAGGAATAGTACACAACTTTTGAAAAAACTTTTGAAAACACACAGTTTTACTGTAAAAATATCAAAATGTTTCATGTAAAATGAATGGAGAAATACCATATTGTCACAAGGACACAATTACCCTAAATATAAAGGGACTACTCAGTCTAAATTACAGTTGTTGCTGATATTCACATATACATTTACAGTAGAAAACCCAATGTAATTTTTACGGTGAAGTTCTGGCAACCACAGCTGCCGGTATTTTACCGTAAATTAAACAGATTATTTTTTACAGTGAAGTGTGAATTCGAATCATTGAGGAAATATGCAATACACACACACACACACACACACACACACACACACTCTTCAAAAAATTACTTAAGACACACTTGATGCCGCCCACCAAATGAATGATTACTAATATGTTGCGATTTATTTTGTTTTCTTATTTTATTTCTTTTTCGCTGCTATATCTGTAGCCGGATGATTCTTCCTTTTAAATGTTCTTTAATGAAATGATAAATTATAAGTGTATACAGCTGATATTGACACGATAGACATCTGAATTTTACAGTATAACATTCGTTGGGTGAATATGAATGTAGAATTTTTTTTATTTTTTTTTTACAGTATTGCATATATGTATTAATTGTGTTTGTTATTGTTTTTCTTGTATGTACTGTTCTATGTCTTTTAAGGACCCCAGAAGGACTAGCAGTCGCCAAGGCGTCAGCTAATGGGGATCCATTCAATAAACAATAAACAATAAACAAACAATAAACACACACACACACACACACACACACACACATATTTCCTGCTTAAAGTTAAAACCACTAAACGCTATTTCTTTTTAACCCTTTGATGCACAACATATTAACACCCCTTCTAATGCACAACATGGGTCAAAAATGACCCACATTCATTTCCACATCTTGAACTGTATCAACAGTTAAATAACTAATAACTTATTTATAACTTATAGTACCTTTCTGACATGAACTTACTCTCAAGGTAAGCTAAACCTAATAACACTTTATGTACAGCTATCTTTCACACTTATCAAATATTTTGTTAGAGTAACGCTAGAACAATTGAAAAAAAAACAAGACTTTTGTGTTCCAGATGTATAAAGGGAGCTTTGCTGAGCTGTGAATATGTTTGTACTCCCAAACAAAGACATTTTTCTGCCAAATTCTTTTATAATTTTTGACCCATGTGTGTAAATTTGAAGTAGAAGTACAACAGCTTGTTCAAAAAGTAGGAAAGGAAAAGAAAAAAAGGATGATTTGTGCTAAAATAATTAAAAAAAACCAAGATATTTGCTAAATGCATGGAATAATAAATGATAAAATATATTTATTTCAAAGATGTATCATAGAAACACTCCGCTATACATGAAATAACATTGAAAATGGATATGTGTCATTTTTGACCCATGTTGTGCATTAGAAGGGTAGTAACAAAAAAAGGAATTTAATCAAAAATTAATAAAGGAAAGCATAAAATTAGGATGTATGATGATCAGAAACAAAATAATTGAGGAAAACCTGGAATACTGAATGATGAAAATTAATTTACTGCAAAGATATAGAACATAAAAACTCAGTCGGGTCACTTTAGACCATGTTGTGCATCAAAGGGTTAAGGTATAGTTATTTTCAGTTCTTCTTAAAAGTTAAGAGAATTTTCCATTCACAATTTTTAGCATGAGTTACATAGTGTAGAGTTACTCAGTTTCTCAACTGGTCCTCCAGCTTCCTCCCACAGTCAAAGACTGCAGCTTGGACTTAATTGGTGACTCTAAATTGCCCGTAGGAGTAAATGAGAGTGTGAATGGTTGTCTGTCTCTATGTGTCAGCCCTGTAATAGTCTGGAGACCTCTAATGAAGACTAATGAATGAACAGTGTCAGCTGGGATCAGCTCCAGCCCCCTGCGACAGAGTTCAAGCTAACTGGTATAAGGATAATGAATTAATTAATTGATTGATTTTACCATTAAAATGACATTCATCAATGTGTTTGTCTGTGTGCATGAGGTTACATGCATGTCATTAGATAAGGTACAGTAAGGGTTGGACTACCTGTCAGTTGTAAACCTGCAGAGGTTTATAGTTATTTTAACCCATAAGAACCCAAGGTGACACAGGTGTAACAAACACTTTAAATCTTCTAGAATCTCCCATATTCAGCTTTATTTTTCACCTTAACTCATTAAATCCCTAAGTGACTGGAAACAGAAATGTGGAAAAAGTAGCTAATTTCAAAAAGTTTATTTTTTGTTATAATTATAACTAATTTAACAATTCTATTCTGTTAATATGGTGCACTTTATTGCATTTAAACCATTTAACAGCACTAATAATGTCACAATTTTAATAAATGTTGCGGAGATGCAGCGAAAAATGCAAATTTGTGTCTCTGTAAGCAGAAAAGGTGTTGAGTTTATTTATATTAAAATAAGAAATATCATAAACATAAATACCATAAATGCCCAATGTGACATATATGTCACATCACAGATCTTTGACATTTAAGGATAGTATTTTAAAAAAACACATCATAAATGTGTTCTATGTGTTCCACTTGGTCTGTGGTAGATCTCCCATAATTTTCTTTCAAGGATAAATGGGTCTGGGTTCTTATGGGTTAAGCTTTGAATGTGTCAATGGGATTCTGGGGGTGTGTTTACAGAATCTGCACACTGCAAAAAAGGTGTTTAGTCTAAAAACAAGATAAAAACACTAAATTTAAGGGAAATGATCTTGCTGCATGGACAGATAATTTCACTTGACAAGATTTCTTAAATTAAGATTATTGAATCTAGAAATAAGCATGTTGAACGCTTAAAATAAGAAGTTAACTCTTAAAACAAGATCAATTAAAGCTGCAAGCAGCGATGAACTGGCTATTTGTTTCTTACCTGGATAAAAAAAAACTTCAGATTTAGAAGTGTTACATAATTTATATTATTTTAAGAGTCAATTTCTTATTTTAAGTGTTCAACATGCTTATTTCCAAGTGTCAAGTGAAATTATCTGTCCATGTCCAAAAAAACGTGGTGTTAAACAGCACTATTAATGTCACAATTTTGATATATGTTGTGGAGATGCAAAGAAAAAGGCACATTTGTGTTTCTGTAAGCAGAAAATGTGTCTATTTTATTTAAAATTTTAAAATAAGAAATATCATAAACATAAATACCATATACGCCCTATGTAACGTATATATGTCACATCACAAATCTTTGACATTTAGGGGTAGAATTTTTTAAAAAAACTTCATAAATGTGTTGTATGTGGTCCACTAGGTCTGTGGTATATAACCCATAATTTTCCTTTAAGGATAACTGGGTCCGGGTTCTTATGGATTAAGCAAAACACCTAATTTTTTTTATTTTTTCCCTTGTTTTTAAGAGCTGACTCTTTGCAGTGTGAGTTATTATTTCCTGTGGGCAGATGTTGAGCCTTCTGTCATTCCTGACGACACTCATTTCATACGCTGCTAATTGCTTTATTTTCTTCCACATTACTTTGATATAAATAAGGACACTGTGTATCATGAAAGTGTATATATACTGTAATATTTAATGGTAAAATCTTTCATTCATGCAGCATTTATAAAGCATTTTCTGGTCAATTATATGGCAGAACAGTGTTTATTTTTATTTTTTGGTAAAAAAAATGGAATAAAATGACAATCTTAAACGTGAAATCAACCGTCCTAAAGCCTTTTTACAGTAATATTAGAAAAAATTGCACCGTATTTATTAGGGTAAAGTTCTGGCAACCACAGCTGCCGTTTTTTTACCGTAAAAACAACAGTTTGTTTGTGTTTGTGTTTGTGTTACTATTCAAAATCACCTAAATATATGTAGAATCAAGAGAAAGTCACTTGTTAGAATACACTAATTCTAAGATATTTTTGGGTTCATTAAGATTAGATATTTTTTACTTGTTTTGGAAAGTCTTGACAAGACAAATTTTCTTGTTCCATTGGCAGATAATTCTGCTGTTTTTAATCAAAATACACCTAATTTTTGTACTTTTTTCACGTGTTTTTAACCCTTTGATGCACAACATGGGTCCAAAATGACCCTCATTCATTCCCCATGTTACTTAATGCTGCTGTGTGTTTCTGTGCTCTATCTTTTGATATCAACTTAATTTATGATTGAATATTCCAAGTATTCTTTAAATATCTTGTTTTTGATAACAACGGACCATTATTTAAATGTTTCTTCTCATACTTTATGAAGAAAAAAAAGGTTTTGTATTATTACATGGCTAACTACTTGGCTAAGAAGCTTGCTAAGCTAACTACTAAGCCAAGAAGTTAGCTTAGTAGTTAGCTTAACAAGCTACTTAGCTAACTACTTAGCAAAGAAGTTAGCTAAGTAGTTAGCTTAACAAGCTACTTAGCGAACTACTTAGCCAAGAAGTTAGCTTAGTAGTTAGCTTAACAAGCTACTTAGGGAACTACTTAGCCAAGAAGTTAGCTTAGTAGTTAGCTTAACAAGCTACTTAGCGAACTTAGCCAAGAAGTTAGCTTAGTAGTTAGCTTAACAAGCTACTTAGCTAAAAAATGGATATGGGTAATTTTGACCCATGTTGTGCATTAGAACAGTAGTGACACAAAATGGGATTTTATTAAAATATGAATAAAGGAAAACGTAAAATTAGGATGTATGATGATCAAAAACAAACTAATTGAGGAAAACCTGGAATACTGAATGATGAAAATAATTTATTGAAAAGATATAGAACATAAAACCTCTGTCACTGGGTCACTTTAGACCATGTTATGCATCAGTTATTATTTCCTGTGGGCAGATGTTGAGCCTCCTGTCATTCCTGACGACACTCATTTCATACGCTGCTAATTGCTTTATTTTCTTCCACATTACTTTGATATAAACGAGGACACTGTGTATCATGAAAGGGCCACACTGGGCTCTTATTTACTTGCTGTTGTAGGTTTTATCTTCCATGCCAACATTATTTTGTACGAGCAGGCTTTATCTTTGCGAGATAATGGATATGTCATTTTAAAACCTCTCATTTTCAGTTTACAATTTTCTACGCCTCATTTCTACGTGGAACACATATCAGCCCACACCATTTTTTGTAATAATATGTAACAGCATGGATGCCTCCCGAGACTTGGTCCTTATCTCTTCTATTTTAAGCTGCAGCCCCTATAGAACACTATGGCACATCCCTCCTGTTGTCTCCGAGCTGAACCCCAGCTCATATTTAACATCACACAGGTGGAGACGGATGCAGAGCTACTGTATATGTCAGACTTTATTGCTTTGTAGATTAACATGTCGGGGAGTTCACACTATTCCTACAAGCCTATAAAGCCTGAGCTACAGTAATATAGCTTATGGTCTAAATATGATGCGATTTGTGCCGCAAACCATAACAGAAGCGTAAGCTGCAGGATTCAATCTGACAACAAGGATCCAGAGCTGATATTTCACTATCTGAAGCAAGTTGCACTGTGGCAAAAAGAATTTAAATCCCTTCATCCTGCTGCCTCAGCATACAAACACACAGCTCATCACTGTCTCCTACGGTGGCCCTGTATGTCAAGTGCAAGAGCATTATTCAAATTCAATATATATTTATAGTCTTTATAGACTTTTTTTTAGTTTATTTCAAATTCATGTAGTGCATAGAAGTAGGCCATAGCTTCCTCGTGGTTGCACTGTAAAAAATAATCTGTTTAATTTACGGTAAAATACCGGCAGCTGTGGTTGCCAGAACTTCACCGTAAAAATTACAGTGAGTGGATTTTCTATTCTAAATTTAAATATAAATATCAGAAAAAAAAACTGTAATTTAGTCTGAATAATCCTGTTATTTTTTAGGGTAATTGTGTCATTCATTCACACATCAGGGTATTTCTCCATACATTTTGCATGAAAATTTTATATTTTACAGCAAAACTGTGTGTTTCTTCCAGTTTATGACATGAATTTTTTGTGCTATTCTTTGATTTATGGTAATTAAAAGCGTCTAATACAGTGATATACAATTTTTCATTTTATGCCCTATTTCTGATGTATTTGACTGTATTACTGTTATTTCTACAAACCTTTTTTACAGTGTGCATTAACTGTAGAATAAGCTCTGTATGAATGCATCTTTACATGATGACGGTCTGAAGAGAAGACGCAAAAGTGGCGTTGCGTCTTTTTATTCCGCGTTTAGACGAGCATTTTCGGGAGGAAATCTGCGTGCATACGGTGACACAAAAGAAAAAATATAGAATTTTAAAACAGCAGTTAAATGGGCTTTTAGCAGGGGGGGGCAATTCATTTTCCCAAGGGGCCACATGACCAATACCACGAAGGTTGCGGGGGCCGGACCAAAACTCAGAACTAAATTCTGCTCAATATTAATTTAATCGCTTTATAAAATACAGTAAATTATCTGGTTTTGAGCTGCTACTGATAAGAATACATGTTATGATAAGACTGTGGAGTAAATCAAATATAGCAAAGTAGTAAAAAGTAGTAAATACTCCAATCAATATATCACTATTCCATTTATTTTAAACACAACTGTAAATGACCTTTAGCAAGGTTCCTATTGTTGTTTTTGTATTATATAGCTTGTTTTTCATGTTTGTACATTTTCAAGGTGTTTAACAATGTTGTGATGCTTTTATTTTGAAAAGTTGCCATCCAGTGTGAAACGGGTGCTTTCATTTTGAAAGGTAGTGACAGGAAATAACCGGTAGAACGGTTAAATGAAAAAACGAACGGTAAATAATAACGAGTGCATCGTAATTCATATAAAGTTGATATAAAGTATCTAAAAGGCTTCTATAGTGGCTGACAGGACACAAGGTTTGTTAAAGTTTATTTTCTTCTGTCATATATATTAGTGGCTATATTTGTTGTCTTAACTATAGTAAAAGTGCTTGTTAGCTCTAGTGCTAATGCTAATGTTTGCTATTTTTTTTCAAAATAAAAGCACTGCGGTTATATTGATTTCTAATTTCTGGGTAACCTCACAAGGGCCGGACAAGGACAGCCAACGGGCCGGATGTGTAAATTAAAAAATTGACGCATTTTAATCGCACTTATTTTTGCACCGCGGAACGTTTCTCACTGGATGAGTTTCAGGAGGACCGATTATACTGGAGCACCAACTAGCGTTGATGAGTTGAGACAACAACAAACCACAGTGAACATGAAGGAAGAAGCTGATGAGACCTTTGGTTGGCCCCGTGGATGATGGGACATTTAGTTACTAAAAACCAACGGATGGAAGCGTCCATAAGAGCATGGTTGTGTTGCTAGGCAACAAGGAATTCACATATCACCGCAGCACATCCAGCCTCAAGTATCACCTCAATGCTAAACATATAGCAGCTAGCGGCTAGTGTGCTAGCTAGCGTGGATTGTGTTTTACTTCAAAAACCAAAGTATTCTAGTCTACAGAAGGTCTACCTACCTATAGGCTACCTGGATTTATGAAATGTACTATATTTATAAATATGCTATTGCTACACTTAATGGCAAAAATTGCACTGGTCTGTTGGACTTGAACAAAAATAAACAATATTTTTGTTGCTTAAGCTTATGTATTCAGTCATTATTCAATGGTATACTAAAAATCCATGTGAAAAAAATTACTTCTCACTGTTCTCAGGTCAAATATTTATATGCGATTAAAATGCGATTATTTCGATTAATTAATTACAAAGCCTCTAATTAATTCAATTAATCTTTTTAAACGAGTCCCAGCCCTAGCAGAAATATAAAGTATAAGTTGTATCCTTTTAAGGTGAATAGGAGACCTAGCAGTGTGCACATTCACGGAAATGTGCCCCATACGTTGAAGATGTGGGTTGTTACAATTATGGTTTACAGAATTGATTAAAAACGTAGTAATTTCCATTACATTTGTACTACATTATGTAAAGCACTTGTCTTTGTGTATGAAACATGTTCTCAGGTCAAATATTTATATGCAATTAAAATGCGATTAATTTCGATTAATTAATTAATTACAAAGCCTCTGATTAATTAAATTTTTTTTTTAATCAAGTCCCGGCCCTATTTTTTTTCCCTTATTTGCAGTGCATGGTGTAGTTTCTGGTATATGGTAAGAAAGTTTGAAGATGCACTATCAAAACAAAGTGCATATATGGACATGGGAGGACATCCTCACAGACACAGCCCATAATTAAAGCTAGAGAGCTCCATTCAGGCTCAGCATCTCTTTATGGTCGCTTTATCACAGTCTGTCTGGGCAAAGGGTTCAGGCCTGTGTCTTTTCCTCTTTTGTCTGCTCTCCTGGAGGACATGAATAGGAGGTTGGGGCCCGAACAAAAGGCAGATCATGGGTCTATTGGGGGGGACAAATGAGCTTAGTTTGGGTAATGGCAGCCAAAAGGAAAGGGAGGTCTGGGGAAGTATTGAGGCTCACCTAGGACCGGAACGGGAGGGAGAGGAGTTCTCCAGGATGAACAGCTGAGATCCTCCTTCCCACACTGCACATTCTGTGTCTGCAGGCCGAGGCTATGGGGGGCGAAAGGGAGAGGAACACCAGCTGATTGCATGTTTCTCCATGGTAACTGTAAGCTCTCATCAATGATGTCATCCTTAATTAATAGGCCGGTGAACTATGACCTCTCGTAAACCTGTGAACCATTACACTCACTAATCACTATGTGATTGTGAATATTATATCACAGTTTATGTCACAGATTTATTTCACACTAAAACTAGTGACGTTTTTATTGAGACGACAACAAAGTGCGGGAACTGAATTTTGCCTTCTTTCAACCTGGTTTCACAGGAATTTTTCATTTTTGTGCACAATCACTTTTTTTATTTTGAAAGTGCAGTACAGTGAGAATGTTCTTTATATATATACACAATATTTTATTGCACAATTAAACTATTGTACAATGTACACATTCTGGATTCCTTTTGAATTAGATATTGTTTGAACAAAAAAAAGGTAAGAATTGTTCCATTGTTCATCGTTATAAATTGATAATTTTATTATTAATTTGCAACCTGGTCTCACAGGAATCCGTGGAATAGCCACGGATTCGCTCAACTCAAAATCCGTGGAATAGCCACGGAATCACTCAAATTTCCGTGAAACTGACACGGATTTGGCTACAATGCAAGTTAATGACAGTCATATCCCGTGGCTATTCCAACATACAAAGTGATTATGTACATTCACTGAGTGAATATTTAGAAAATAAAACATATATTTCTCACTAGAAATGTGATCAAAATCCATTTTTATGCAGAAACTAAGTCAAAATATAGATTTTTTTCACAAAAAATGAGAGAACTGTCCGCCATGTTTTTTGTTCTTGAAAGTCACGTGACTTGGAACAAACCAATAGTCATATCTCGTGGCTATTCCATGGATATTTTTTCCTGTCATTAACTTGCATTATAGCCAAATCTGTGTCAGTTTGAGTGATTCCGTAGCTATTCCTTGGAAAATGCACAAATCATTAGGTTGGTTGGATGTAAAAACTAGATTTTTGTCATTACTGATGGTTTTTATTAAGAATGTCATAATAACAAAATCACCTCTTATTATTAATAAAAATGTATATCTACTCCAACATACAAAGTGATTATGTACATTCACTGAGTGAATATTTAGAAAATAAAACATATATTTCTCGCTAGAAATGTGATCGAAATCCATTTTTATGAAGAAACTAAGTCAAAATATTGATTTTTTTTCACTAAAAATGAGAGAACTGTCCGCCATGGTCTTTGTTCTGACTGCCGGGACCTTGAAAGTCACGTGACTTGGAACAAACCAATAGGAACAAATATCCATGGAATAGCCACGGGATATGACTGTCATTAACTTGCAATGTAGAGAAATCCGTGTCAGTTTCACGGAAATTTGAGTGATTCTGTGGCTATTCCACGGATTCCTGTGAGACCAGGTTCCTTCTTTAGAGCCTTAATGCAGTGTAAGATGTGATTATAAAATAACTTATTTTTTTGTAATATTATTTTTATCAGAATATAAAATTATAGTTGAAGCGTTGGAGGCTGTTCCCTGCTGTTAACCCTCTCTGTGATCACTCTCCCTCATTAGCACATGTGTTTTTTGGACGTGTCCAAGCATTGCCACCTATTGGGTTTAGATATTTCAAAGTTTATCTGAGATTTTCCAGAAACATATTAAACCAGAGCCAGTTCCTGCAGTGTTTGTGGCTGGGTCAGCTGCCATGGAGCTCTCTGTCTTCATCAAACAACCAAAAGAATGGGATTTGTTTTGTGAAATTGTTAGCAAAAGGAATAATTCTGCTGAACTGGGAACAAAAAAATCCTCCAGTCTATCATGCTTTAATTAATAATATAATGCACTCTTCAATTAATTTGTAATTGATTTTTTTTTTTGTATTTTTTTGTTTTTGTTTTTGTTTTTAACTGTAATTATGTATATATATTGTAAAGCACATTGAGTCTGCCTTGTGCATGAAATGCGCTCTATAAATAAAGTTGAATTGAATTGAATGAAACATTTGCAGTTAGAAAAAATAAAATTCACCCTGAGAGGTAAAATAAACACCTTTTACACAATATGGCAGCCATTTATGGACTATTATACCAAATATAATAATTTTAGAACACTTGACAACCTCCAAGTTGTATTATTACTATTTAAATCTCCTTTTATTTGTAAAAAAAAAAAAAAAAAAAAAAAAAGTAATTATTATTATTTTGGTATTTGATTTGACTCCACCTGAGTTTTTGTTTGTTTGTTGTTGTTTTTTTATTGCTTTTATTTTTCTACTATCATTCTGTTCTTTCATGTTTGAAGCATACATTTAGGTAACACTTTACAATAACCATCATTTATAAATGTAAACAGATAGTTTATTAATGTTTAATCATAATTTATAAACTGTATATAGGCCATTTATAATGGTAAATACATCATTTATTAATGTTTAACTAACTAAATCATTTATAAATGGCAAATAGATGGTATATTAATGTAAGTTTATAGTTACTTTACCATTAACAAACAATTAAATTATAGTTAATAGTTTATTAATAGTTTTAGTTGCACTCATTATAACATTTTTAACACCATATTAAGTATGTTGTAATTGGTTGGTATATGAAATTGGTTGAAAACATTTAAAGATTAAACACTTTGTAAATGGTTAATAATTGGTCTATAAACCATCTATAAACATAATTTAGTTGGTTATTGTAAAGTGTTACCACATACTTAATATGGTGTTAAAAAGGTTATAATGAGTGCAACTAAAACTATTAATCAACTATTAACTATAATTTAATTGTTTGTTAATGGTAAAGTAACTATAAACTTACATCAATATTCCATCTATTTGTCATTTATAAATGATTTAGTCAGTTAAACATTCATAAATTATGTATTTCCCATTCTAAATGGCCTATATACAGTTTATAAATGATGGTTAAACATTAATAAACTATATGTTTACCATTTATAAATGATGGTTATTGTAAAGTGTTACCAAAGATTAAACACTTTAACACTTAAACACACGTAAATGGTTAATAATTGGTCTATAAACCATGTATAAACATCATTTAGTTGGTTATTGTAAAGTGTTACCTAAATTTATTTTTGTATTTGAACGAAAGGAAAGAAAAAACAACAAAGAGAAGTCGGGAAAAAAAGAGTAATAACTCATTTTGTCCCATATGCTGCAGTACTGTATATTCCTTCACCCTTATATATATATATATATATATATATATATATTAAGCGACAGCCAGGCCTGTTTTTCTGGGATCAAGATAAGACCTTTACTTTAAAAGGAGATGGAGTTGAGATTACTCTAAATGTCACCTTATCACAAATGCCATTTGAATTCCACCTTTCCACCCATCTTACTGCTTCACTCTTCACACAGAAGAGGAAAAATCTGTGTGCACCTCCTCCTGTACACATACACACACACACACACACACACACACACACTGTTCATCGTCCCCGTGTCATTCCCCCATCGTCTCCCTTGTGGCGTTGCTTGTCTGCTGCTTGCTTACTAATCCTGCAGACAGGCAGTAAGATAGACCAGAGCACAGAACGCAGTATGAGCAGAACAAGACCAGAACCTGAACCCCGATACATGTACATATCAGATAAACAAATAAAAAAGGTTGTGACTAAAATGGGAAACGCCATATCAAGAATCAAAAGATGTGCTCAATATTTAACGCACCAACTTGTCTGTGTTTTGTCTAATTCAGACTTCTGCTCTATAGTCTGCTGCACTACTTCATTGAGTAATATGAGGAAGTTGCAGTTGGTCCAGAATAAAGCAGCAAGAGTAGATCTTTATGTGGATGGAGAACTAATGTTATTAAAATCCAACCTGGTCTCACAGGAATCCGTGAAATAGTATCAAAGTAATGTGGAAGAAAATAAAGCAATAAGCAGCGTATGAAATGAGTGTCGTCAGGAATGACAGAAGGCTCAACATCTGCCCACAGGAAATAATAAGTCACACTGCAAAGAGTCAGCTCTTAAAAACAAGGAAAAAAAGTACAAAAATTAGGTGTATTTTGCTTAAAAATAGCAGAATTATCTGCCAATGGAACAAGAAAATTTGGCTTGTCAAGACTTTCCAAAACAAGTAAAAATATCTAATCTTAATGAACCCAAAAATATCTTAGAATTAGTGTATTCTAACTAATAACAAGTGACTTTTTCTTGATTCTACATATATTTAGGTGATTTTGAGAACCTGGTCCCACAGGAATCCGTGGAATAGCCACGGATTTGCTTAATTCAAAATCTGTGGAATAGCCACGGAATCACTCAAATTTCTGTGAAACTGACACGGATTTCGCTACAATGCAAGTTAATGACA
Organism: Centropristis striata; assembly: GCF_030273125.1. NCBI lineage: Eukaryota > Metazoa > Chordata > Actinopteri > Perciformes > Serranidae > Centropristis > Centropristis striata. The sequence continues at coordinate 38,849,040 of NC_081523.1, read as the reverse complement.
GTCATATCCCGTGGCTATTCCAACATACAAAGTGATTATGTACATTCACTGAGTGAACATTTAGAAAATAAAACATATATTTCTCGCTAGAAATGTGATCAAAATCCATTTTTATGCAGAAACTAAGTCAAAAAATTGTTTTTTTTCCACAAAAAATGAGAGAACTGTCCACCATGTTTTTTGTTCTTGGACCTTGAAAGTCACGTGACTTGGAACAAACCAATAGGAACAAATATCCATGGAATAGCCACGGGATATGACTGTTATTAACTTGCATTATAACGAAATCCGTGTCAGTTTCACGGAAATTTGAGTGATTCCGTGGCTATTCCTTGGAAAATGCACAAATTATTAGGTTGGTAACAAAATAACATAATAACAAAATCACCTCTTATTATTAATAGAAATGTGTCTTTCAGTTCAGAGTTACATAATTATTCAACAAAGCAGTTGGAGATTGTTTCACTTTACCTATGATGACTATGATTCAACGTACAGTTATATATGTATATATTATATATATGGCAATGCAACAGTGGAACTCGCTTCCTTATCATATTATTCAATTAAATCTATATAGCTTTAAAAAACAACTTAAAAGTCATTATCTAAATATCAACTATAATTGATGCAGGAGTCTTTATGTGTTGTTTTGTTTTGTTTTGTTTTGTTTTGTATTTCTTTTGTGAAATGTAATCACATATTGTCTGTGTGTTCTTTTTTGTTTTATGTTATGTATTCATATATTGTATGTCATGTCTGTTATCATTCTGTGTGTTTCTACATTGTATTTGTCACACTGAAATATGATAATAGACTCCAGGAAGAATAGCTGCTGCTTTGCAAAAGCTAATGGGGATCTAAATAAAAACTAACAAACAAACATGTACATATGAGATATCAGAAACATAATGTTGTCCATAATGGTCATGGTTTGATTGATGACATATCTGTTGCTGAACTAGATTTTATGTGGTCAGCCGTGCTTTTAATTGAGTGTTCTAAGCAGATACACACAATTACATTAACTCTTTGGAGTCTTGGGCTATTTTGTCTGTTTTTAAATACTTTTCATTCTGACACTTAAAAAATGTTTACCATGCCATGTTGGTGTCAACTCAACATGTTTTTGTGAAGTTTTTGATGGAAAAACTGTAAAACATGGAATAAAATGGCAATCTTGAACGGGAAATCAACAGCGCTGATATAATTTTACCGTAATATTAGAAAATGTTGCACCGTATTTATTAGGGTAAAGTTCTGGCAACCACAGCTGCTGGTTATTTACCGTATTTTCTTTTTACAGTGAATATACAAGCGCTTTCCAGAGCAGTTAGTTAGTAGTAATTAGTAAAGGTTCTTTGTTCGGCCTGAAGTTTCTGTTCCTGTGGTGTGAGATGATAATCACTCAAGCCCTTTCATGCACTGCAACCCTGAACTGATTCAGAGATTACCTGGAGGAGCTGTATGTGACAACACAAATGTCTGATTGAGTTGGACTGGACATTAAACAGACTTTATCCAGTCAGCTCCAGAGTACAAAGTCAGTGTTGCGTCTGATTAAATCCATGTCAGACTACATACGAAGCATCTGAGGGTGAAGAAGAGGAGTCATTCACACAAAGACACCAATGAAAATATCAAACTGGAGAGAAGACAAGATTCCCCAATCTTGTCTTCTCTCCAGTTTGATATTTTCATTGGTGTCCAGGGCCAGCTTCAAAGTCACCAGACAAATTCAAGGAACATCAAGAGACTTTTTGACCAAATTGTGAACGTGAGCATGATGTGTTTTCCTGTCATCTGTCTGCCTCTTGCACACTGCAAACAAGGTCTAAAAACAAGATAAAAACAGTAAATCTGAGGGAAATGATCTTGCTGCATGGACAAATAATTTCACTTGACAAGATTTCTGAAATTAAAGCTGTCAGAGTTATAGTTTGGGCGTACCACGCCCAGATGCGCCACCAACATGCATCAACAGCCTCATTGGCTCCCATATTAAAAACGCAGGAAGATTTTGGCAAAAGCGAGAAGTAACAGTTTTTTTAGATCGCTCTAACAAAGCTATTTTTTAATTTTTCTAAAAAAAAATCATATGTAGACGTTCAGGAAGAACTCAGGACGCTCAAAGTGAAGTCGAATCAATGATAGGTATTATGGTTTTGCCAAAAATGCTTTCTGTTCGAGGCCAGAAATTTCAGTCCACCTCTGGCTGCTGTCACTCTTTCGGAACTTTAACAGGTGGTGTCAGTTAATTCAGTTGATTGCTTTGATCTTTGATGTAATTACAGTTACAGATACACACACACACACACACACATGCGCGTAAGTGCGCACACTCCTCACACATGCATACACACGTAACTTTGTGATTTTAACTACACACACACACACACACACACACACACAAACACAAGCACACACACACACACACACAGGTAACTTTATGTGATTTTAATTACACACACACACACACACACACACACACAGGTAACTTTATGGGATTTTCGCTACACACACACACAAATGCGCGCGTATGCGCGCACACTCCTCCACATACATGTTTCTCACACACACACACACACACACACACACATTTTGAGGTTAAAGGGCATAGTTTGAAATCTCTGAAGAATCTCATCATAGTGTACACACACCGGCAGTAGCCCCCGTGGCCCTTTCAAAATTTCCATAGAGGAAATTTTCTAGTTTTTTATGCAAACTTGTTCACACTTCCATTTGAACTTACTGTTACAATATCAATTAAAAATACCAATGGGCTTACTAAAAATTGTGTTTTTTCTTGTTTTCCAAAAACGTTCACATTTGACTTAGGCAAATATGCTATGAGGCTAACGATATGAGAAAACTGTTTTAACTGTCCTTCACTCCTGAGTGCTAGCACCGTGTTAAACAGTTAAACACAGTCTCGAGCCGGCTGTAATGATGTGATTTGTGATGTTGGGGAAGTGACTAATGACCGACGGCGACCCTCTGGGTAAGAAGCCAGCCGACAGACTGACAGGTGATGTGTGAAGCGACGGGAGATGAGCTGCTGAATAATGGGCCCTTGTCAAAGCCTTTTCCTCTGCTTTAGAAGAGCTCAACACAAGACAGCCCAGCCCGGGATCCCATGATTGATGCCCACCTCGGGACCACTGGGCTCTGATAGGCTGTTGGTGGTCCCTCAATGTGAATGAAATGTAGCTCTTGTTTCAGTCATGTCACAGTGCCACAGCCAGCCACAATATCTCCATTTGCAATAGTGGTGAAGGCATTAAAAAGTGTGGTGTTTTGTAGATGTATTTAAGCTCTGTGAGGAGATCTGTCAGAGAAACTGTGGTGCTATGAATTTTAATGAGGACCATTCTCTTAGAAACACAATGAAAGAGGTGTTTCTAATGGAAACCGAGGCACGGGGATGTTAACTTTTATAGCTTATCTCCACTGTTTGTATTACCCAGCAGCACCCAGAGCTGGAGGCAGACACACAGAGAGAAACGCTTGTCTTTTCATTCTCCCCCTCCTTCTCTTCTTCCTCCCATCCTTCCTTTCTCATTTCTTACCTATACATAACCATCTTTTCTCTCTTTGCTTTTGTCAAGCAGAGGAATAACAGCACGGGCCAGACTTTAAAATATTTCAAAGCAACCCCCAATATCCTTATTAAGTTTTGGACTTAACCCATTAAGGCCTAAAACGCCTGGAAAAACTGCCTGTAAAACCTCTGGGCGATTTTGAAAGAACCCCCTAAAACCTGAAGTTTTTCTGGAAATTCAACAGAAGATTTTTCAGCCTCTGTAGCAGATAGAAATGAAATTCAAAAAGTATTTGAGAGCTTATACCCGTGGCTTTCAGGAGAAGTTTATTTGTCCAAACCTTCAATAAAGTTTTTTAAAAAATCAACAAATTCAGCAAATGTTACATTTGACTGAATAAAGATCCTATCATAATACTAATACATGCCCATTAGCAAGATGCTAACATGATATGACCATTGGAAGAAATAGACATAGTTCAATCATAAATAATAATAATACATTTTATCTATATTGCACTTTTCAGGGTAATCAATGACGCATAAAGTAATATAAGACATAAACAGTCTTGATTTCTTATATCATCATCACAATCAATTAGTATTATTATTGTTATTATCTCCAGATGGCCACAAATCTGTCTGTTCTTCGGTGAAAATATGTCGTCAAACAACATATTCCTCATCCATAAACCCGGTCGATTGGTTCCGAGGGTTCAAAGTCAGATCAGCAATAAAATGATCGGTGCTGTTTTCATCAGATCTCTTCCGTCACTTAATGCTGAGCTCCTCTGCTATAGTCGTCTTCCGCCATGATTTCAAAGTTCTGGAAAAGTCCCATGATGCATTGCGACACTCCCGCATGTATTCTCATTTTGTTTCTTTTTGTGTCTTTTTTTTGTAATTTTGAGTCTTTTTTGGTCATTTTGTGTCTTTTTTTTGTCATTTTGTGTCTTTTTTGTCATTTTGTGTCTTTTTTGGTCATTTTGTGTCTTTTTTTGGTCATTTTGTGTCTTTTTTTGGTGATGATTTCAAAGTTCTGGAAAAGTCCCATGATGCATTGCGACACTCCCGCATGTATTCTGATGCATTTCATTGGCCAAGAGACCGAAAATAGGTGGAAAAAAAATATAAATACTACAAAACGACGTATCCGCTTTCCAGGCCTTAATGGTAGAATAACACAACATCGCTCCCGGTTTTAATGGTAGAAATGCGGTAATGTTTCCTGCCTTAAATAGGTTAAAGAGAACGAAGGGAGGGGGCGGTGTGGGAGCATTTTATTTGTTTATTTTATTTCTATTTTTTGTTTACATATATGTATGTATATATATGTGCATACGCAAGATACCCGAGTTTATTTTGTATTTATTTATTTTATTTAAAAATTGTTTTTAATATATATATTATTATTATTATTTTGTAATTGTGATTATTGTTTGTGTGTCTGCTTGTTAATTCACTGTTAAAAATCAACGAAAATTGTTGAAACAAGAAAAATATATATTTCAAAGCACTGTTATTTACCACAATCCACCTCAAATAAACCACCTGCGAGCAAAAGAAGAAAGACAGTTCAGAGAAAAAAAAGCAGCCGTCCATCAGAACCCGGCAGCAGCTGTGATGGATGGAGGTGAGAGGTGAAGGCAGGCGGGTCAGCCAGGAGCAGAAGGTCCGCCAGACAATAGAGTGGAGCGCTTGGCCTGAAGAGGCAGCTTTGGACGCAGCTGTGAAAAGGTTCGAGTGCTGCTCTGCTCCCCAAATCCATTATATTTTGTCAATCAGCTTCAAGGATGAGCCATTAGGGTGCTATTCTATGTGTCATCATTGTGCTCCTCAGGAGAATCTCCAGTGATGCTCTCTAAATGGTAGTGAGCCTCTCTCAGGTCTCCAAAGGACATATTCTTTGTTGTCATTCCAACTTACAGGTTTTCTAAGAGATCAGTGTTACCTGTAAATCCCTGCTGTTTTTTTTTTTTAAACGTGTATTTATTAGGGCCGGGACTCGATGAAAAAAAATTAGTCTAGTTAATTAGAGGCTTTGTAATTAATTAATCGAAATTAATCGCATTCTAATCGCATATAAATATTTGACCTGAGAACAGTGAGAGGTAATTTTTTTCACATGGATTTTTAGTATACCATTGAATAATGACTGAATACATAAGCTTAAGCAACAAAAATATTGTTTATTTTTGTTCAGCAGACCAGTGCAATTTTTGCCATTAAGTGTAGCAATAGCATATTTATAAATATAGTACATTTCATAAATCCAGGTAGCCTATAGGTAGGTAGACCTTCTGTAAACTAGAATACTTTGGTTTTTGAAGTAAAACACAATCCACGCTAGCTAGCACACTAGCCGCTAGCTGCTATATGTTTAGCATTGAGGTGATACTTGAGGCTGGATGTGCTGCTATGGTGATATGTGAATTCCTTGTTGCCTAGCAACACAACCATGCTCTTATGGACGCTTCCATCCGTTGGTTTTTAGTAACTAAATGTCCCATCATCCACGGGGCCAACCAAAGGTCTCATCAGCTTCTTCCTTCATGTTCACTGTGGTTTGTTGTTGTCTCAACTCATCAACGCTAGTTGGTGCTCCAGTATAATCGGTCCGCCTGAAACTCATCCAGTGAGAAACGTTCCACGGTGCAAAAATAAGTGCGATCAAAATGCGTCAGTTGTTTTAACGCATTCATTTTTGTGTAATTAATTAATCTTAATTAGATTAGATCTTATTAAAGTCCTGGCCCTAGTATTTATTGCATTTTGATATAATTCAAGTATTGCAAAAAGGACATAGACAAAGAAGAAGCAAGGTACAATACAGATGGTATGTACGCCTCAATGAGATCGCACCACACATCCGGTACAAAATAAAACAGCGTCTGTTGGACTGGTCTGTTGGACTTGAACAAAAATAAACAATATTTTTGTTGCTTAAGCTTATGTATTCAGTCATTATTCAATGGTATACTAAAAATCCATGTGAAAAAAAATTACTTCTCACTGTTCTCAGGTCAAATATTTACATGCGATTAAAATGCGATTAATTTCGATTAATTCATTACAAAGCCTCTAATTAATTAGAATAATCTTTTTAATCGAGTCCCGGCCCTAGCAGAAATATAAAGTATAAGTTGTATCCTTTTAAGGTGAATAGGAGACCTAGCAGTATGCGCATTCACGGAAATGTGCCCCATTCGTTGAAGATGTGGCTTGTTACAATTATGGTTTACAGAATTGCTTAAAAACGTAGTAATTTCCATTACATTTGTACAACATTATGTAAAGCACTTGTCTTTGTGTGTGAAACACGTAGAATGGAACTTTTCTTTCCTTGCCTAAATGACTTAATGTAAACGACCGATTTTTGCAGATTATCCTTCTTAATATGTTGAAAGAATGTTTCTTGGAGTATAAAAGGGTAAACCGCTTTTTTCTCTCTCAGCTTGTATGCATATGTAAAAGACAGTGTTAATGATTAGTCTTGTTCTGTGCAGATGGAGAGATGGAGGTAGAGACGCAGAGAGGGAAGTGTGGAGGGAAATGGGGACTACTAAGTGTTTATTAATGATAAAGTAGCTTCAGAGACTCCAGAGGGCTCAGTGATCTCCCGAGGTGTAGAGTCTGCTCTATTTATTCTCACAACCTGTCAGCCATTTGAAACAAAGAGAAAATCTATCTGGAGCCCTGCTGTGCTCACTTATGGAGCCTTGCAAATGTCACACAAACATGAATTACATCCAAATTTACCCCAGAGCTTTTCTTTAATGATGGCAGGTCTGTTTGAATTCCGATTACGAATGGAAACAGAGTGGGGAAGATGCCAGCTCTTAGTTATAATGGTGGGCTAACTAGTTGTAGAAATTCCCCATCTTTTTGGGAAAGTATCCTCTTGGTCAATAAAATAAGTCATAAGTCAGTCGTGTTCTCAGTAGACTTAAAATAGCATGATTCACAGGAACCAAATAACCTCTGATAAAAGCTGAAATTAGTTCCTCATTACGTGAATAAACTGAAAAGCAGGGGGTTATCCATATGTTCCCTATGTCGCTTTTTTCTAGAAAAATGGTCCTATGTTCCCCGTTTTTCCCCAAAAGGGTCCTATGTTCCCCTGTAGTAATACATACTGGGGAACATAGATAGATGGGGGAACATAGGACCCTTTTTCTGTTCATTTTTGAGCTCTTAAATAGGGTTAGGTTTAGGGTTAGGGTTAGGGCTAGGCCAGGGGTTGGCAACCTTTATGGGCAAAAGAGCCACTGTTGGCCAAAAAAAGGGAAAAACTGTCGAAATGGAGCCGAAAACCTTATTCCGAGCCTTACAATGACAACAAAACAGCCGACTAAATCTAAACTAACCTACCAGCTTTATTAATAGGTCATAATAAGCATTTATCAATATGATTTTGTAAGAAAGCAGTGAGAACCAAAGTGCAAATGACGAACTGACACAAATCTCAGGAAATTTGGAATCAAAAGGGAAACTAGGGACACTTAAAACTAGACTTGAATTTGGCAAAATTTAGAGGTTATGGAGTTGACGTAAACAAATAACCGTTTCGTTTTGTATATATGTTTTGGTCACAGCCACAGGGAGCCACTGCAGACGGCCAGAAGAGCCACAGGTTGCCCAACCCTGGGTTAGGCCTATTTGCCATGGAATTTGGCAGTAATGGTGGAAAAAGTAACAGACCGGGGAACATAGGACCCTTTTTGGGAAAAGAGGGGAACATAGAACCCAGGGAACATAGACACGCTCCCAAAAGCAGCAGCAGACTGACTGAGAATGGCCTTTCAGGAGTTTTTATGTTTGTGAGAGCTGTTGTCGTGACTGTACTTACTGCTGTCTTTAAGTAGTTTAGGCAGGTGTAGCATTCATTTGTTGTACCATCACAAAGAGTCAGAAATTAGCATTTGTTTGAAGTCCAATATTCACTCTCCTTTAACTCTTGTTTGGTTGTCACCAAATCAAAAAAAAATATTTGTCTCTCCAGACACTGCACTATGTTAACCAGTCAGCCAGTTGGTATTGGGAATGTTACTCACATTGGCCCTCATTTATCAAACGAGCGTACAACAAAGTGAGCGTAAAGTGGGCGTACGATCATTTCTACACAAGGCTCGGCATTTATCAATTTGGGGTGAGCGGAGGGTACGATCAGATCTCAGTCTGCTCTCAGCTCGTGTACGCAGGTTTGAGTCATCATGAAGTCCACATGTCTGAGTCTGAGAATTGATCTTAGACTATTGTATTGATGCTGGAGCTGATAAAACTCTGTGGTGTTTTGATTTTTAATGGTGACAAAGCAAAGCATGTTCAGACTACATCATTTATCATTAAAACATAATTTTTAAATAAATACACCCTGCGATCATGAAATTCTTTAAACAGAATAACAGCCGAGGATATTAAATGTTGTTGTCTTCTGCTATTAAATGTTTACCGTTATTATTATTATTATTATTATCCAGCTCCGACACCGGAGCGTCAGCGTCTCCTTTACCAGCGGTGCTGCCCGAATAGAAACATTTCCAATCAGTGCTGCCACACGCTCCTCTCATTAGGACATCATTATTAGTAAATGTAAAGAGGTCAATAATATCTCTCCATCATAATAATAACAACAATATTTGGATATTATATATGCTATAAGGCTTTATATATCAGGATGTATAAATGAAATATTCCCACCTCACCAGGAGTTGAATGCTCCACTGCTACTCTGCTGACAGCACCACTGATTTCCTTCCTTTTCACTTTTTATGCTGCCAAACAAAACCAGTTTGTTGTGTTGCAGCTGTTGGACGTCAGCGTTTCACTTTCTGACTGAGAAATTCCTCTTCTTTTAGAATTAAAACTTACTTTAAAACATTGTTTACCTCCTTCACCCGAAAAGCTGTGAAAACTTTTAAGTCTGTGCTCCAAATGTAAAATATTCACCAAACTTGTTTGAGTTTATAACTATAAGTACTTTTACTTCATAAACCTCCGTCGCTGTGTATTTCTGTAAAATGTCTATTTCCTCCTGTTGTTATTTGTAACGGTGCACTTTGCTAATAAAGCAACTTTAGGGGGAAAAAAATCCTCTTTTTGGCCGTATTGCGTCCTTCAGTGTCGTAAACTCTGGAGGCGAGCCATCTGAATCAGGTATATATTATATATTATATATATTAGGGCGTGGTATTTAAATTACACTTGTTTCCGATCATTAAACACTGAAATTAGCCTTTCTAATTCTACTTGATGATATGTGTTTGTATTGTGCTTGTTTTCCTGCCTGAATACACCTTCAATGGGTTGTACTTCTACTCCTCTCGCAGCTCACCCTTGTCTGACCTAGATCTCAGCAGCTATACTGCACATCTGTATGCCAGCAGCACCTGAAACACAGTGAATGCCGCCTGGAAGTACCAGGGAGAATATCTGAAGGTTTCAGGGTAATAACCACTCTTTGGAACAGTAGTGGGGGAATGTAATGGTTTCCATATGCATGTTTCACATGTGCCTCCGCTGCTGCTAATGCTAACGCTGTCTGAACATACTGAGCACTCATCAGTCCTGTTTACCTGCAGTCAACCAAAGCCTGCTCAAATGTGATTTGTCTATACCAGCTATTCTCAACCTTGGGGTCGGGACCCCAATTGGGGTCGCGAGATGATTTCTGGGGGTCGCCAAATCATTTTGGAAGTCAGCTCTGTCTCCACTGTGTTAAAGTGTTCATGTGTTAATGTGTTTTAGTCTTTTTGCTCACTTAATGTCTTTTTTTGGTCATTTTGTGTCTTTTTAGGTCATTTTGTGTCTTTTTTTGATCATTTTTTGGTCAATTTGTGTCTTTTCTTTGGTCATTTTGTGTCTTTTTTTGGTAATTTTGTGTCTTTTCTGATAATTTTGTGTCTTTTTTGCTCAATTTGTGTCTTTTTTTGAATCATTTTGTGGTCCATTCGTGTCTTTTTTGGTCATTTTGTTTCTTTTTGGGTGATCTGAACTGTGTGTGTGAGATTGTGTTCAGTGAGCGGGGGTCACGGACAACATGCATGTTAAATTGGGGGTCGCGACTCAAAAAGGTTGAGAACTACTGGTCCATACTACATGGACTCTAGAACAGAAACCAGAAAGCTTCTGATCCCCAGATCCTGTCCTGTTTTCTACAGATTCTGCATTCATATGTACAATCTGTTTATAGAGATAAACTGGTGAATAAATCTCTGTGGAAATCATATCAAACGTTGCACAAAAAATTGCAAAAAAGATGAATAACTACTCTACTAAAAAACACAGCTTGTTTCAGCAGGTCTTCAGTGTAACAAAAACAAAACAAAGATATGAACATTTATATTAATCATGCACACAAAGCACATAAGCTTTCACATTAAGCTCTTGGAGGAAGAAGCATATCGGACCCCCTTAAGGCTTGATGTAAAAAAAGAAGTGCCCCCTTCTTCCCAAAAGAGAATGCTTTCATGCTAAACCTCTATCATACCCTCAATATAGCATCTCACATACCAAGTACACTGTAAAAAATGTCTGTTGATTTTACGGTGAAAAACTGCTAAACCATGACAGTAAAAGACCGTAAAATGATAAATGGGTTAATTCAGTTTCAGTAACAATTAAACACTGTAAATGTATATATCAGCCAGAACAGTATTTTTACAAGTTTTGTACAAAAAGCATCACTGTAATTTTTGCATTTATTTTTTGTAAAAAAAAATGTTTTCTCACTGTTAAATGTACTAAACACCATATCTCTAACAGAAATATACTGTAATATTTAATGGTAAAATCTTTTACATGCATTTATAAAGTATTTTCTTGTCAATTACATGTCAAATCTTTTGATGGAAAAACCTTTTATTTATATGGTAAAAAATGGAATAAATGCAATCTTAAACGTGAAATCAACAGTGTTAATATCTTTTTACCGTAATATTAGAAAAAAGTTGCACCGTATTTATTACGGTAACGTTCTGGCAACCACAGCTGCCAGTTTTTTACCGTAAAAACAACGTGCTTTTTTTTACAGTGTATATTCCTTTTTACAGGATCTGGTACCGAGTATTTCCTTCACATTCCTCAGCTGTGTGTGTGTGTGTGTGTGTGTGTGTGAGTGAGAGAGTGCATGCATGCATGGAGGTGTGTATGTGCCCGTCAATGTTGCTAACAGAAATCTAGTCTGCAGAGAGGTGAGGCTATAGCTTCGGTACCAGCAGCCTATAATTACAGTGGCAGCTTCAGTGTGCAGAGAGCAGAGAGCCTGCTGGGTAATTGCCACTAAGAGCACCAGGGGAAGTATGGCTCCTTTACGTCCAGCACTTATTCAAATGGATCAACCAGAGCCATTCCAGTTACTGAGTGGCACCAAAACACCGTCACTCCTGCAGCTCTGTGACACTGATTGCATCCAGGTGGCGGGAGAAAGTCAGAAAGTCACCTTTAACAAGAACTTAATGATGAATACTCGATAGACTACAGACAGAAAAGTATAAGAGACTGCATTGGCATGACAACATCCTCATCCTCAACATAAGAGCTCAGTTTGCATCTGAGTATTTTTAGTTGAAGGCAGATATCAGAATAATGGTACACTGCAGAAAAGGTGTGTCTAAAAAAAAGATAAAAGAACTAAATCTGAGAAATGATCTTGCTGCATGGACAGATAATTTCACACTTAAATTAAAATTATTCAATCTAGAAATAAGCATGTTGAGCGCTTCAAAATAATAAATTAACTCTTAAAACCAGATAAATTAAAGCTGCAAGCATGCGATGGACTGGCCCAAGCAGAGTGACCTGACAATTATATGTTTATTTTAAAAAAAACTTTAGATTTAGAAGTTTTAGATAATTTATCTTGTGTTAAGAGTTAATTTCTTATTTTAAGCGTTCAACATGCTGTCTGTTCATGTTGTGAAGTGTCTTATGCTTATGTTGCTGAGGTTTTTTCGTTGTTTTTTCCTCCTTTCCTCTCATTTTTCTTCATCTCTGTCCTCCTGTCCAGTTCACCTCTTCACCTCATATTGTTTGTGTGTGTCTTATACGTTTTGGACGGGTTAATGGCTAATTTCCTTGTACTAGTACTCGTTACCCTGTGCAATGACAATTAAGGTGATTCTGATTCTGATTCAGCATGTGTACAATACACTTATTGGAAGTCACTTTGGACAAAAGTGTCTGCTAAAGGACATGTCATAATGTAATGTAATAATACAATAGAACAAAGGGTACCATATTGTTACTCTTGTTCTACAAGCACAGGAAGAGCAAAAGGTCCCTGTTGCTCCTCTGGTCCTTGCTGAATAAGGCACAGAGAGCAAACGGTGTGTGCTGTGGGTTAGCAACTACACGGTCGCCCATGAAGTTGGAATTCATTTTCATGTTTGGAAGAGATTGATTAATAAAGTTTTGAGTATATATACACTTTATCTGTTTATAATAAATCAAAATGTCACAATCATTTCATGGAAAGAGGTAAAAAATATTATAACAGGAGAGTATTACTCCTAGAGCCCAGTAGAGGCCTATGACTGTGCTTAGCACAATTGCAGTATATTTTTTGTTACTTTTAATCTAAGTCCTCCGCTTTACTAAAAGGCCCCTGTATGACCTCCTGATTATGTAACAGCTTGTTTAAACCAGAAATAACGTACTATAGGATCTGGGATTTGTCCGATATTAGAGGCTTTTGGAAGCAGAATATAAACAGTATAAGTTGTATCCTTTTAAGGTTAAAAGTAGACCTAACACCGTACGCGTTCACGGAAAACGTGCCCCATACGTTGGAGGTGTGGGATGTTACAAGTCTGGGTTAAAGAATTATTTAAATGCCCTAAAACAACAGAAAAAGGAAAGAGAAGTCAGGACTTTACTGGAGTCGGGACACCTTTTTCAGGTGCCTTTAAGATTGACAAGTGTTCTCCCAGCTGCACCTAGGCAGTGTAAAGTGATGTCTGATAATAAAGAAAACTAAAAGGAAAGTTGACGTACTCTTCGATTCATTTTCTCACTCAAGAGAGGTAATTCCAATACACAATCCAAAATCAGGGCTTAGTAAAAAGGTACACTGTGTGGTGGAATATCCTATGAATATACTCACAACCTGAGGAGAAGTATAATGTGGAATAGAGACCTCTGTGTCTTGATCTCTGCTATCATATCAGCAAAATATCATACTTGGAGTTTATGTGTCAAAGTCTCCATCAGAAATCAACAAACTCTTGCTTCAAACATCAATTAGCAACACTTGACACCAATTAAGAAATAATATTCAGTTGTCCAGTCACTGAGTGGGTTCAGTACTCAGGTAATTTAGTGAGCCACTTCCATACATTTGAGTGGCTCACACTGTAAAAAATGTCTGTATATTTTACAGTGGAAAAACTGCGAAACCATGACAGTAAAAGACTGTAAAATGATAAATGGGTTCATTCAGTTTCAGTTACACCACAAATGTATCTATCAGCCAAAACAGTATTATTTATTGTATTTATTTATTTATGTAGTTATGTTATTATATTTTATTTTGTAAAATACACTGGTACTGTGTTTGTAGCAAAAATATACTGTAATCTATATATACAAGCCAGCATTTTTGCATTTATTTTTGGTAAAAAAAAAAAATAAAAAAAAAACTTTTTCTCATTGTTATATGTACTAAACACCATATCTCTAACAGAAATATATATGTAATATTTAATGGTAAAACCTTTAATTCATGCAGCATTTATAAAGTATTTTCAGTATTCTGTTTCTTTTGATGGAAAATTATTATTATTATTATTATTATTATTTTTTTTTTTAAATATGGACTAAAATGGCAATCTTAAACGGGAAATCAACAGTGCTTATGTAATTTTACCGTAATATTACAAAAAGTTGCACCATATTTATTACGGTAAAGTTCTGGCAACCACAGCTGCCGTTTTTTTACCGTAAAAAAAACATTTTTTTTATGGACAGATGGTAAGAATGGTCAAAATTAAAGCAGAGGATGAGACGTCCTGACTCCTGGTTCCACTTAAAGGCCAAACTCCTTCTTTTCCCACAATGGGGTTGGGGTTAGTATATAGAAATACCACTGAGAGAGTAAGACTTCGACTTTATTGTCCCCAAGGGGAAATTCTCTTGCCTCTTTATTAGACCCTCGCTCATCAGGGTAATTTTCTCACACTTTGGAAACCTCCCTCCAGAGTCACAGCTGAAGACTTTTCACAGGCGAAGCAGTTCTCTCTGTGAGGAATAAACCCACTCTTTAATGCCAAAGCATTTCATACAGGGAGACGACTGAAAACAAATATGGCAACAAATACTGTACGTGTAGTGCCTGATGGGCTGCATGTACTTTAGTTCAACACTGTTAGCCACAGCCAAGTTGTCTTAGTTCAATCATTTAAAGTTAAAATTACTTCTAGTTTTATTCTATAACTTCATCAATCTTCAGTCAATTCTGTCGGGCGACATTGTTTTCACTCGCATCTTGAATTAACAATCTTGAATTAAATCCAGATTTTAGGTTTTCATCAACATGATTTCATTTTCACAGGGCTACTGACTCCCTCAACTTCTTTATGTAAGCTCATTTTATCCAGAATGACAATGAAAAGGAAAACAACAAGGATGAATGTGAAAAAAAGTGAATTTTCACATTTAGCTTGACTTGCCTTTTTTGTTAGTGGCATCCTGACAAAGCAACACAAATCAGTGAGCCTTGTCTGTTGGTGTGTCCTCTTCAAAGCATTCTGGACAGTTAATTACAGTGCAGGGCGATAAATGCACGCACACGCACACACACACACACACACACACACACACACACACACACACACACACACACACATTCTTGTCCTTCTATCCTTGTTAGGACTCTATTTTCATCAAATGCATCCCTAGACCCCTAACCTTAACCATCACAACTGAATGCCTAACCCCAACCCTAACCACCTAACCTAAAGCTGATTATAACCTTAAAATCAAGTCTTAACCCTCAAACAGGACTTTATAGAAAAAAAATGTCCTTAGTTTGTTGGTTAAAGCCATGGTCCTCACTATGTAGGAAGTACGAGAAGACACAAACACGCATTCTTGTACTTCTATCTTTTTGAGGACATATCATTAATGTAATGAATTTGTAGCCGCTGACCCTAAACTAAACCTGAAACTGAAACCAGGTCCTAACCTTCAAGCATTTTTAGGGCCTTTGAAGAAGTGAGGTCCACTTGAAATGTCCTCACTTCACAAAAATGTCCTCACTTAGTTAGTTAAGAACTAATTCTGGTCCTCACTATGATTGGAGTACAAGTACACACACATACACACACACATTCTTGTCCTTCTATCCTTGTGAGGACTCTGTTTTCATCAAATGCATCCCGAGACCCCTAACCTTAACCATCACAACTGAATGCCTAACCCCAACCCTAACTACCTAACCTAAACCTGATTATAACCTTAAAATCAAGTCTTAACCCTCAAACAGGCCTTTAAAGAAAAAAAATGTCCTCAGTTTGCTGGTTAAAGCCATGGTCCTCACTATGTAGGAAGTACGAGAAGACACAAACACGCATTCTTGTACTTTTATCTTTTTGAGGACACATCATGAATGTAATGAATTCGTAGCCCCTGACGCTAATCTAAACCTGAAACTGAAACCAAGTCCTAACCTTCAAACATTTTTAGGGCCTTTGAAGACGTGAGGTCCACTTGAAATGTCCTCACTTCACAAAAATGTCCTCACTCAGTTAGTTAGGAACTAATTCTGGTCCTCACTATGATTGGAGTACAAGTACACACACACAGAGACACACATTATTGTCCTTCTATCTTTGTGAGGACTCTGTATTCATCAAATGCATTCCTAGACCCCTAACCTTAACCATCACAACTGAATGCCTAACCCCAACCCTAACTACCTAACCTAAACCCAAATATAACCTTAAAATCAAGTCTTAACCCTCAAACAGGCCTGTAAAGAAAAAATGTCCTCAGTTTGCTGGTTAAAGCCATGGTCCTCACTCTGTAGGAAGTATGAGAAGACACAAACACGCATTCTTGTACTTCTATCTTTTTGAGGACATATCATTAATGTAATGAATTTGTAGCGGCTGACCCTAAACCTGAAACATTTTTAGGGCCTTTGAAGACGTGAGGTCCACTTGAAATGTCCTCACTTCACAAAGATGTCCTCACTCAGTTAGTTAAGAACTAATTCTGGTCCTCACTATGATTGCAGTACAGGTACACACACACACACACACACACACACACACACACACACACACATTCTTGTCCTTCTATCCTTGTGAGGACTCTGTATTCATCAAATGCATCCCGAGACCCCTAACCTTAACCATCAC
Organism: Centropristis striata; assembly: GCF_030273125.1. Lineage (NCBI taxonomy): Eukaryota > Metazoa > Chordata > Actinopteri > Perciformes > Serranidae > Centropristis > Centropristis striata. The sequence continues at coordinate 38,832,141 of NC_081523.1, read as the reverse complement.
AACTGAATGCCTAACCCCAACCCTAACTACCTAACCTAAACCTAAGTATAACCTTAAAATCAAGTCTTAACCCTCAAACAGGCCTTTAAAGAAAAAATGTCCTCAGTTTGCTGGTTAAAGCCATGGTCCTCACTATGTAGGAAGTATGATAAGACACAAACATACATTCTTGTACTTCTATCTTTTTGAGGACACATCATTAATGTAATGAATTTGTAGCCCCTGACCCTAATCTAAACCTGAAACATTTTTAGGGCCTTTGAAGACGTGAGGTCCACTTGAAATGTCCTCGCTTCACAAAAATTTCCTCACTCAGTTAGTTAAGAACTAATTCTGGTCCTCACCATGATGGGAGTACAAGTACACACACACACACACACACACACACACACACATTCTTGTCCTTCTGTCTTTGTGAGGACTCTGTATTCATCAAATGCATCCCGAGACCCCTAACCTTAACCATCACAACTGAATGCCTAACCCCAACCCTAACTACCTAACCTAAACTTAATTATAACCTTAAAATCAAGTCTTAACCCTCAAACAGGCCTTTAAAGAAAAAATGTCCTCAGTTTGCTGGTTAAAGCCATGGTCCTCACTATGTAGGAAGTATGATAAGACACAAACATACATTCTTGTACTTCTATCTTTTTGAGGACACATCGTTAATGTAATGAATTTGTAGCCCCTGACCCTAACCTAAACCTGAAACTGAAACCAGGTCCTAACCTTCAAACATTTTAGGGCCTTTGAAGAAGTGAGGTCCACTTGAAATGTCCTCACTTCAAAAAAATGTCAGTTAGTCAGTTAGTTAAGAACTCATTCTGGTCCTCACTATGATTGGAGTACAAGTACACACACACACACACACACACACACACACACACACACACACACAGACACACACTCTTGTCCTTCTATCTTTGTGAGGACTCTGTTTTCAATAAATGCATTCCCTAGACCCCGAATCTTAACCATCACAACTGAATGCCTAACCCCAACACTAACCACCTAACCTAAACCTGATTATAACCTTAAAATCAAGTCTTAACCCTCAAACAGGCCTTTAAAGAAAAAATGTCCTCAGTTTGCTGGTTAAAGCCATGGTCCTCACTCTGTAGGAAGTACGAGAAGACACAAACACGCATTCTTGTACTTCTATCTTTTTGAGGACACATCATTTATGTAATGAATTTGTAGCCCCTGACCCTAACCTAAACCTGAAACTGAAACCAAGTCCTAACCTTCAAACATTTTTAGGGCCTTTGAAGACGTGAGGTCCACTTGAAATGTCCTCACTTCACAAAAATGTCCAGTTAGTTAGGAACTTGTTTGTCCTCACTATGATTGGAGTACAAGTACACGCGTGTGCGCACACACACACACACACACACACACACACACACACACACACGCCTTGGCTAGCCAGTAAAATGTGAGATATCCCTCAGGATCCCAGCAGCTGTGTCTGGGGGGGCCGACAATTTACTGCAAGCCAGGACTGCTTTCCCAAATATACAACCATATGAAAGAGCCAACAGCTCATTGTGACAAATTTGAAGGTCTATGAGAGCAGAGCTGGTCATAAAGCAGAAACACAACCATCTGTAACAAGTTAGTTGGGTTTTTATGGAGGAAGATGACATCTCTTCAACTGATAGAGAGCATCCAGCAGAAATAGGTCATGTTGGCTCTGCCTCCTCTGATACCACGTCTCATCTCAAGAATACCTCCACACACCTCAAACAGGCCATGTACTGTATATCAGCTATTCTCAACCTTGGGGTCGGGACCCCAATTGGGGTCGCGAGATGATTTCTGGGGGTCGCCAAATCATTTTGGAAGTCAGCTCTGTCTCCACTGTGTTAAAGTGTTCATGTGTTAATGTGTTTTAGTCTTTTTGTGTCTTTTTTGGTAATTTTGTTTCTTTTTTGGGTCATTTTGTGTCTTTTTTTGTCCTTGTTTGGTAATTTTGTGTCTTTTTTGGTAATTTTGTTTCTTTTTTGGGTCATTTTGTGTCTTTTTTTGTCCTTTTTTGGTCAATTTGTGTTTTTTTGTGGTCATTTTTTGTCATTTGGGGGTCAATTTGTGTCTTTTTGTGGTATTTTTTTGTCATTTGGGGTCAATTTGAGTCCTTTTTTGCTTAATTTATGTAATTTTTTGGTCATTTTGTGTCTTTTTTGATCATTTTGTGGTCAATTTGATTCTTTTTGGGTCATTTTGTGTCTTTTCTGACAAATCTCAAAGTATCAAGTTATTACTTTCCAAGGAGTCTCTGGCTTGAAGCTGACTGTTCCACACTCAGGAGGTCAGAATGGACCTTTAAACTGATAGCAAAGGACTTTGATTAAAAAGAAACAATAAAATATAAAATGAGTGGGGGTCGTGGACAACATGCATGTTAAATAGGGGGTCGCGGCTCAAAAAGGTTGAGAACTTTTGCTGTATATTGGAAATACATGTATGGACTATATTCTAGTGTTTCAAATATACTGAATGTTTTGAACACCCAGACAATTACTTTTAATTTTGTGGTAATAATGTCTTCCTTTCAAAATGGTGATCGGAAAAATACAGTTTAAATTGTTTATTGATTGAACAGTCTGGGTGTACAGTGTGTGTATGCAGTAGATTGAAAAAAAAAAAAAAAAGACTAATTGGATTGATGTGAAACCTTTCTGTTCTGCAGCTGACTGTTAAATTCCAATAAAGTTATGGGTCTTTTTTTATTAAAAATAAGTACTCAGGTAATATAACGCTGCACTTCCATAAATCTGGACTTCATAAATCAGATTTGAAGCAGCAGAGTGTCACATAGTGTCACACCGCGGTGAGGTGGTGTTTTATTTTGTGTTCTGGTCTTGTTATTTCCTGTTTTATTTTGAAATAGTCCAAGTCCAGTGTGTTTGACCCGTCACCATACCAGACACTTATCTCCTTCTTGCCACAGCTGGTCTTGTTTTTTGTCCTTTTGGATTCCTTGTAAGGGTGTTTTTTCTTTGTATTTTATTAGTTTAGCTCAGTTCTTAGTTTTATAGTTTTTTGAGTCAGCCATTTTGTTTTGCCTCCTTTTGGAGTGATTTTGTGTTCTTTATTATTTTTCCCCCTTTAGTCCTGATCCAGTTTTTTAATAGAGTTTTAGTAGAATCTTTTATTTTTCCTATCAGGTTTTGTTCCTCTCATTTGGAGCGCTTTTTGTTTGTAGGTGTTATTATTTAATAGTTTCCCCCCGATAGTTTAGTTTTTCCCCCTTATCTTAGATTAGGATTTTATATTTAGTTTTTAGTGTAGATAGGTTCAGTGTTTTTTCCTCCTTTGGAGCAAATTTTTCTTTGTTTAGTTTTATCTCAGAGTCAGGTGTTCAAGCTCTGTAATGTTTCACACAAAATATTCTTCATTTGATTCTTTCCAGTGATGTTAAGTAATTTAGTGCATTTACTCAGTACTGGTATTAAGTACATACGAGTGATTTAGAGGATTAGTGACATCATCACTTTCCTCCTCGCCGTCATCAGTGGAGCAGAGTACACAGTCTGCTGTTCCTCAGGAGGTGTAACAATAAAACTGAAATTATTTTCATTTAAATGTTTGCATACAGTAAATAGAACAAACTTTAGGCAAAATTGTATTCTGCTCAACATATTACTATCATCACAGCTTGCTTATAACAGAGATGTTTTTTTTATTATGAATTTATCAGTATCTTTTTTAGTTTTGTATTGTTAGAAATGTCTCTCTGCTGCCTGCTGCCTCAGGTCACTGTTTTCTTTATTTTATCAGCTGTCACAGTGTGGGCTGCTGTTGTTTTCACCGTGTGTGTGTGTGTGTGTGTGTGTGTGTGTGTGTGTGTGTGACATCGTCAGACACTATTAACCCTTTGATGTACAACATGGGTCTAAAGTGACCTGACTGAGTTTTTATTTCCAATATCTTTGCAATAAATGAATCATTCAGTATTCCAGGTTTTCCTCAATTAATTTGATCATCATACATCCAAATTTTTTGTTTTAATTTCTTACTTTTTGTAAAAAAAAAAAAAAAAAAACCTTTTTGTATCACTACGCTTCTAATGCACAACATGGGTGAAAAATGTCATTATGGGGTATTGTGTGTATAATTTTAAGGAAAAATCAATTTAATGAATTTTGGAAAAAATGTAAAAACAGTGAGCATAGAACCATTTAAAACTATAACTGCTACGCTTCAACCACGACTCCATCTTTGAGTTTTACAGTGATTGACAGGTGATGCCAGGTGATTGACAGGTTGGGTCCAACCATCCTGGTATGGGGGACACTCTGGGTTTTTAGGATCAGGAAATTGAATAGCCTACTGAATATAAAATTAATTTTATGAACTTATACTTATATTTCCTGAAATATTTGGAGTGCCTTCACGTACCCCCATTTGAGAACACCGTCCTAAACCCTCTCAAAGGTGGAAAATTAACCAATTTCTAAACTAACGAATCACATTTTCAACTTAAAAAAATAAAAAATTAAATGCATGATCTATTCCTTACACTGATTTATTGTCTGTATGGGATCTGTGTAAAGGTCATGTTCCATAAAACATGTAGAGAACACACACACACACACACACACACACACACCTTGAGGAAGACTTCTGAGGTGCTCATTCACACTAACACACAGCACTCAGCTGGTTTGTCTTGAGTTACAGGCAGAAGACTTTGAGCTGTGAGCTCAATAAAACAGACAGTGACCTCCATCCTTTCTGCTCTAACCCTGGAACATTTCACCAACTCAGCACAAAACTGCTTATACCTCAGGATCTTCACTATCTACAGCAGTAAATCATATTCTATTGCTGTGGCCCAATAAGACATGGAGGGTACTGAAACAAAGTAAGGATGAAGGAGATCAGGATCAGCGCTTGTTTGAGGGATTTATGAGAGACACTGATGTGAATGTAAAACAACGTCTCAGCTTTCAGCTGTGCTCTTATTTGTTCAGGGCTTAAGAACAGCTGCAGAGTAAAAAAAAAAAACCCACTAAAAATAAGATAAAATAAAAGTGAAATGAAAAGAAATATACAATGACAGAAAAAAATAGAGGAAAAAGAGAAGAAAAGGGGAACAGGTCAAACCTGTTAATGCAACAGCTCAGTTGTTCATTTCTCTTAACAGATAAAATTAAATCATACCCCTTCTCCTCTGCTTATTATATTATTATTAATACTATTACTGATATTATTTTAATTTATAGACTATCTTTATATATATCTTTTGTATTTAAATATCTTTACATATACATGCTTTCTCATTTCTTCATATTCACATACATACACACATACACATACATACATACAAACATACATACACACATACATACATACACATACATATACATACATGCATACATACATACATACATAAATACATACATATCTACACAGACATACATATACATACATGCATACATACATACACACATACATACATACATATACATACATACATACATGCATACATACATACATACATACATACATACATACATACATACATAAATACATACATATCTACACATGCATACATACACACATACATACATACACATACATACATATCTACACATACATACATATACATACATGCATACATAAATACATACATAGCTTACATACATACACACATACATACATACACATACACACACACACATACATACATACACATACACACACACACACACACATACATACATACATACATACATACATACATACATACATACATATTTGTGATCATCGTCATAAATCTGAAAAACAAATTTAAATCACTGCCCTTCCTCGTTGTTATACCTCCGGAATATATTGTTTTTGTATATCTTCTTGAATTGAAGAATATTAGTGCTCTGTTTAAGTTCAGTGTCCATATTATTCCACAGTCTAACCCCACATCTTGAAACGCACATACCCTTCCTGGTGGTACAAAAGCAAAGATTTTTAAATGTGAGCTCTCCGGAGGGCACACACTGATCCCTCACTGCAAATGATAAAATCACCTGTGTATGCCCACTATGAAGCACTTTGGAATAAGGATGTAAACATGTGATTAAAAGAAAGCAGACACATTTGGCTTTGACCAACTTTCTTCTGTGGAGAAGTTCTGTATCAACCTGTCAATCACCATGACTACTGCTAACCCTGAGCCTGTGGACAGGGCTTGGAAACCAAAACACTGCAGCAAAATTGGGTATAGCTTGAAACCATCAGGGATTTGTTGAATCCAAATATTTTCAGGAGTTCAGTTTGCCAAACAGAGTCTGCGATGGGCTTTTGAGCCTCACAGTGTGATCTCACCCCATTGGGCCACAGCAACAGTTGAAAGGATAAATTTGAGAGAAGTTCTGCAAAAACCCTGCAGAGCCAAAAACATAACTTTCTCCTCAACTTCAGCACATTAAAGATAGCACAGTGATGCATGTCAGTCTTGGCTTTCCACAGCGCTGACCTAAGATGACCAAGCTTGTGCTTAGATTATGTTTTAATATTCATGCCTTTGTTTGTGTGTGTGTTTTGAGGTATAACAAGTTTGCATATCTCATTTGAATCTGGAGAAACATGTTTTGCCTTTTCATCACTGGGAGCCCAGGAGGGTTGGGTATCAGTGCAGCTCCTGCTGTGTGATTGACAAGCGCTGCTGCTTCTGTAATCTTATTGCATGGCTGACTGGTGCGATCTGTGCAGTCAGATAGAATAAGGCCTTTACATTGACATGCGAGGAGAGTCTCAGATTGAATGGATGGAGAGTAGTGGTTTCCTCGCTGTGATTTTCTCTTTCGCTACTTTACAACTGTGCTAGTTGCTGACAGGGAGCGCTACAAAGACTTCAGTGTGTGAATGTCTATATCAGGGATGGGCAACTTAAATGATGCAGGGGGCCACAAATTTTCATGGACACTACCACAGGGCCACATATAGGAGCATGCACTTAACCAGATATGATGAAACTGCAATTTTAAATATGTTTTCAGTGCAGGAAGTTAACATATTTCATGCTCAAATGCATGTTTAACAGTATAAATAGGAATACAAAAGGTTTGAAGCAAGAACCAGCATTAATTGCAAGAAGTAATTTTGTGCATTTTTACACTGCACTTTTAAGATTTCATCTTTTTGGTCATTTTGTGTCTTCTTACGTTCATTTTGTGTCTTTTTTTATGTTGTCATCACTCTAGCCTCTCCATAGGGTCACATTGGGGGGATTTTTTGCCGTGTTTTTGTCTTTTTTTTTGTTGATTTTGTGTCTTTTTTTGTTGATTTTGTGTCATTTTTTGGTAATTTTGTGTCTTTTTTTGGTAATTTTGTGTCTTTTTTTTGTTCATTTTGTGTCTTTTTTTGTTCATTTTGTGTCTTTTTTTGTTCATTTTGTGTCTTTTTTGTTCATTTTGTGTCTATTTGTTTTCAGTGCAGTAAGTTAACATATTTCATGCTCAAATGCATGTATAACAGTATAAATAGGAATGCAAAAGGTTTGAAGCAAATAAAAAACTGTGACTTCTTTTTTTTTCAGTGCAAGAACAGCAGACCAACATTAATTGCAAGAAGTAATTTTGTGCATTTTTACACTGAACTTTTAAGATTTCATGCTCAAATGCATGTAGCTGTACTGAGGGCCACTTCAAGTGAGGGTGCGGGCCGTTTGCGGCCCCCGTGCCTCCAGTTGACCATCCCTGGTCTAGGTGGAGAAGGAGGCACAGGAAGTATCTCTGTGCATACACAGACACAGGCAAACATGAGGACACATGACTGAACAGATGGTGGAAAGACTTAACACCCTACAATACACCCAGCTACTGGCTTTTTTTTTTTTTTTTTTTTTTGAGAGAGACAGATTTGGAGATTGTTGTCATGTTGCAACATCAAGGTTTCAAGGTTGTTGGATTTAGGGAAGACACACGTTATGATGAGTTGCATTTGAGGATCACATACCTACGCACGTTCTGACGTGCGTAGGTATATGTAAATTGCCCGTAGGAGTGAATGAGAGCATGAATGATTGTCTATCTCTATGTGTCTGCCCTGTGATAGTCTGGAGACCTGCAGGTTGTGCCCTGTACTCTGTATGTCTGTGTAATGTGAAAGGATTCCCATATAGTGACAAACCCACAGACCCACCCAGTATAATCACCTCACTCCAGTACACTCTACTTGCTCAGGCACACTGTACAGAAAGAGATGAGCTGGTCAACACAGTGGAGCACTTACCAGCTAAAGAAACTGATATTTCCCTCAGGAGTTGGTTTAGACCAAAAACAAAGGTGCAATGCATGGTCAGAACATTAAATTCATTTCAATTTTATTTATATAGTCCAGAATCACAAATCACACCCCATGTCCTCTGTATGTAGAGTTTAAAAACCTTTTATATATATGGATTCAAAACCTGAGAATATATATATCTTGATACCTGAGAATATATATCAAAAGTCTGAGAATATTTATTAAAAGTCTGAGAATATATATATTGAAACCTGAGAATATATATTGACACCTGAGTGTATATATATAGAAACTTGAGAATATATATTAAAAGTCTGAGAATATATATTAAAAGTCTGAGAATATATATTGAAACCTGAGAATATATATTGATGCCTGAGAATATATATAGAAACTTGAGAATATATATCAAAAGTCTGAGAAAATATATATAGAAACTTGAGAATATATATTAAAAGTCTGAGAATATATATTAAAAGTCTGAAAATATATACTAAAACCTTCGGTTAAAACCTTCAGTTTATATTCTCAGGTTTCAGTATATATTCTCAGACTTTTCAATTGCATACATGCTGCATTTTAAAAGCCAACAAAAGGAGTAAATCAAATTGTTATCAGCAAACTCCACTACATCTTTGAAGAACAGAGCCTAATGGTTATTTTTCATTAAAGTGAATTGCTGGATAATAATTTGTTTTGTGTATGTATTCGTGTCACACAAAAATATGCATCTAATTCAATTCAGGTTCGAGTCAAATCGTTAAAAAAAAAAATTCACTCACAAAAAAGGGGCTAAAAAACTTTCTGGTCGGCCGGCCCTGCCAATGAGGAGTCCCTTATTTATTTTTCGGGGAGATGGCGACCCTAAGTCAAACTGCTGCGATCATCGAGGCGTAGCCTGATGGAGCGGCTCTTCAGCGACTCAGCGAAGGGCCTTATTCTAGGAACGGCTCTCTGTGATGACATGTCAACCAGAGCCTGGATGGATCACCCAACATCTCCTGAATGTCCATTACCATAAGACTGGATCATCTATATGAAGCCCTGTCCCCAAACAATTACAGCCAAAGCATTTATAAAAGATAGCGATCACAACTGAGGCACAGCTGAAATATTGTGCGACGTTGTGTGTTTCCTCCCGTCTCACATGCCTACTCATCTCACCCTCCATCATACTGAGAAGAGAAGTGATGGAGGAATAGCCAGCACCACCTCTCCAGACACATTTAGACCAGAGGAAGTCCCTCTGGATTGGCTCGTGTGATATACTGTCTGTCTGGCGCTCTTGGCTCCCTAAAGCAATAATTGTATCAGTGCTGCTCTGACCATTTATCCAACCAAAATCAAATAAACTCACTACAACCCCGTGACTGCTTCACCAACATTGTGTACATGTTTGGGGTTGATATATGTGTTGTAATGGCATAGCATGGAAACCAGTAGAGTAGAGACCAGGGTGAGGCTGGGGTCAGGTACTGGAGTAGAGATGTGGTTGATGCTGCATGGTTAGATACGGCTGGTTGTTTAAGAAAACATTGTAATTTGGGTTATCCAAAGCTTTAAAAGCAGTTTTCTGTTCTGTTTGGATGAGCTTTGCAGTACATTACAATTACTACAGCAACTTGATGTTGCACTGCACACATGTGGAGGCACCTCTGAAATTGAACAGGTCAGGGAGGCTAAACTGCTCGGGGTTACTATAGACCAGGGGTGTCAAACTCTGGCCCACGGGCCAAATTTGGCCCGCAGTGTAATTTTATTTGGTCCGCGAGGCAATACCAAATTAATCTAAAAATCTTATTATTGTACTATAAAAGCTGACCCGCCGGTATTATACGGCGCATGTACCGCTAATACTACAAATCCCACAATGCCCTGCTGTTGTTTTGGCGCGTCAATCAGGACAGGACCCAGAAACGCTCCTCGGTGACAGTCGTCATAGCAACCTCAAGCTAGAGCTGTCTCCCAGCTACCCCTTCCCAAAAATGGCGAAAAGAAAGGCAGAATTTATTAACCTGTTGAAAAAGTTTATTTTGATATTTAAATCAGAAGGATGCAAATAGAAAAGAGGCATACGATTTTTATTTGATTTTTATTTAATAAATTAATGACATTGATGTGTTTTTTATTTGAAATTTGATTTTGCATGTCTGCACTATTTAGTTATATATTGTATGCTTATAAGCGTTGCTGGTTCCATATTTAATGTTAAAGCAAAGCATGTTTGGTATATATTAAAAGGTTTATTTGTTCAATGTTGGCCCGCGATTTTATTCAAGTTTTAAATTTTGGCCCATTGTGTATTTGAGTTTGACACCCCTGCTATAGACGAAACATTGTCATGGACATCTCATATTGGTAGTATAGTCACGAGAATGAGTAGGGGTTTTTCCATCATTAAAAAAAGTGCTAGTCTCTTAGAAAAGTCATCTCTAAAAATTGTAACTCAGTCTCTAGTCCTTCACATCTGGACTATTGTTCGACAGTCTGGTCTGGTGCATCACAAAAAGAAATGTCTAAACTCCAGTTAACTCAAAATAGAGCAGCTCGCCTTGCACCTCAGTGCTCCATAAGGGAGAATGTGTTACAAATGCATGATAGACTATCGTGGCTAATGGTAAAAGACAGACTGGCATGCAGTCTCATTTTGGTTTTTTAAAGAATATTTTTACTGTTGGTAAACCTAACTGCTTATATTCACATATAGAGCGGTTGCAGAGTGGAACAGGTTTCCATCTGAGCTTACTGGAGAGCAGAAATAGTTTTTAAAATAAAAACTAAAAAAGATGACTTTAGATAGGGTCTGACTTCTTGTTTTGCTTTGTTTGTTAGCTTTTGTTTTTCTGTTTCATTAGCCAGGTATTGATTTTGTATGTTTTAAAAACGATTTTTAATAATTTCTTTGAATTGTAATCGGTATTCCACTTTTTGGTAAATTATTGAATTTAATATTGTAGTTTTTTCTTACAACTGCCAGAGATTCTAGATTCTAATTGTTACTCTGCATGCTTTTACTATGTATTTAAATTGTGTCCTATTTGAGGACCCCAGGAATAAAAGCCATTACTCCCACAACGGAGTGATGGCTAATGGGCATCCTAATTAATAAACAAACAAACAAACAGACCTCCTTTAGCTATTTCAGCAGGCGTTTATTATATTACATGGCCACAGGGACATAAACATGTGGCCGCTCTGCTTACTGCTGAACAGAATCTCTCCACATGTCCACAAGGCAGACTTAATGATGACATCAGAAGATTTAAATAGCAGTTTTAGATTTGGACTGTCTAAGAAGATGAGTCATGCAGCTGCAGAACAGACACATCTGCATGTAGTCTGATGAGGCCACTGCATTGTTAAGGCCAACTTTGAGCTCAGTCACTAAGTTTGGTTAAAAAAATATACACTTTTCAAAAAAAATGCCTGCCAAGAGTTGAAGTGTGGATTCGCAGACACTGAAACTATGTCTGAATCCAGTAGCTAGCAGTCTAAATCTTATTATATGACCTGATGTGTCACACCATGTTAAAAGCCGTCCTGGAGGACAATGAGCTCATCCGTGTGGTTTGCCAGCACCTCGGAGCCGTCCTGACTGCTTTGTTAGTACAGCAGAAATAGGGTAAAGTCCTTGTAAGAGCCATTTTGCTTTGATTGTTTATTTGTTTGTTTGCTTGTTTGTTTTTTTAATAAAGGCAGCGGTGTATGGCTGATTGTGGTGAGATGCCCGAGAGGCACACAGTTTTTTGACCGCAGAAATGTGATGTATACATTGGAAATAAAATATTATTTGTTTAAGAAAGAAGTGTATATTTGTTTGGAAACATTATAATAAACTGAGTTAACCCATTAAGGCCTGAAACGGCTGGAAAAAACTGCCTGTAAAACCTCTGGGCGATTTTTAAAGAACCCCCTAAAACCTGAAGCTTTTCTGGAAATTCAACAGAAGATTTTTCAGCCTCTGTAGCAGATAGAAATGAAATTCAAAAAGTATTTGAGAAGTTGAGTTTATTTGTCCAAAACTTCAATAAAGTTTTTTTTAAAAATCAACAAACTCAGCAAATGTTACATTTGACTGAATTAAAATCCTATGCATAATACTAATACATGCCCATTAGCAAGATGCTAACATGATATGACCACTGGAAGAACAAGACATAGTTCTCATTAGCCTACTGTAATAAAAATTATAATAATCATAATAATAATAAATAATAATGATACATTTTATATATTGCACTTTTCAGGGTACTCAACGACGTATAAAGTAATATAAGACATAAACAGTCATGATTTCTTATATCATCGTCACAATCAATTATTATTATTATTGTTATTATCTCCAGATGGCCACAAATCTGTCTGTTCATCGGTAAAAATATGTCGTCTAAAAACATATTCCTCATCCATAAATCTGGTCGATTGGTTCCGAGGGTTCAAAGTCGGATCAGCAATAAAATGATCGGCGCTGTTTTCATCAGATCTCTTCCGTCACTTCCTGCTGAGCTCCTCCACTATAGTCGTCTTCCTCCATGATTTCAGTTCTGGAAAAGTCCCATGATGCATTGCGACACTCCCACATGTATTCTCATTTTGTGTCTTTTTTTTGTAATTTGGTGTCTTTTTTGGTCATTTTGTGTCTTTTCTTTGTCATTTCGTGTCTTTTTTTTGTCTTTTTGTGTCTTTTTTTGGGTCATTTTGTGTCTTTTTTTGGTAATTTTGTGTCTTTTTTTTGTCATTTTGTGTCTTTTTTTTGGTGATGATTTCAAAGTTCTGGAAAAGACCCATGTTGCATTGCGACACTCCCGCATGTATTCTCATTTTGTGCCTTTTTGTGTCTTTTTTTTGTAATTTGGTGTCTTTTTTTGGTCATTTTGTGTCTTTTCTTTGTCATTTTGTGTCTTTTTTTAGTCTGTTTGTGTCTTTTTTTAGTAATTTTGTGTCTTTTTTTAGTGATGATTTCAAAGTTCTGGAAAAGTCCCGTGTTGCATTGCGACACTCCCACATGTATTCTGATGCATTTCATTGTCCAAGAGACCGAAAACAGGTGGAAAAAACTACAAATACTAAAAACCAAGTATCCACTTGCCCGGCCTTAATGGTAGAATAACACAACAGCGATCCCGGTTTTAATGGTAGAAATGCGGTTATGCTTTCCCGCCTTAAATGGGTTAATTGATATACGGAAACTGGACATTTCATTTGTGTGTGTAAAATACTATAAAATGGGATCCCATCATACTAGTGGCGTCTTTTTTGAGTGCCAATCGTGTCACTACAGTCCTATTTGGCCTTTGGAGCAGCCCAGACACTCTGATTACATGTTGGAGTGCAGCTCGTCCTCTAACATTACTGCTGATAGCGATACAGCAGTGGGTGGAATGACACGGAGCAGCAGGCAGGCAGGCAGGTCGCCCCGCCACACTGGGCCACTGGCATGGCAGCTACCGTCTGACCTTCTGCACATCATCACTTGGCCATTAACCAGGCGGAGGGGAGGAGAAGAGCAGTGTTTTAACAGCCACTTAGTGAGAGTGCACTGTGGAGCTGTGCGTGCTATGTAAACACATTTATCCTGGGATGTGTGGAGTGTGGACATGCTTAAATCTCCTTCACTGGCAGACAGTGTGCTGGTGTTGGTGGTAAAGTGCATCAACACTTCACAGCAGCACTCAGATATCATTGAGGCTCATCGCTGTCTAATAAATCAGCGGAAAACATCCCGCTCTGCTGGGGTTTAAAGCCCTGACTGTGATCTTCTGTTCTGGCACATACCTTTGGATTTGAGCAGTAATGCAGCGCTGGAAATGGACTCTGCTGAGGAGATATATATTCTAAGGCGAACAGTAAACATATCTGTTGGTAAGTGTGCAGCCCAGCGGCCTGGCAGAGCGATAGGCGATCCATTCTAGTGAGATGGCAGCCTGAATAATGCAGCCGCTTGTTCTGTCTGAATGAAAGGGAGTTGGCAGTGGGCAGCTCTGCTGGCAGATGATCCGGTGGCAGAGTGCCGCCCTCTCTCATGGAGAGAAGAGGGGGTAAAGAAAAATAAAGTTCTCAAACAGAATTCACCTCCACATACAGACCTGAGAGGAAGTGGAGAAATCCCACATTCCAGCAGTCTTCATGTTGCTGATGGATGAAAAAAAAAAGCCCTACAAAGATGTGAGTGTGCTCAGTGGAGGTCACACTGTGGTGCAGCTACCTGTTAGATCTGACACCAGCCCCCCTGGAGAGCTTGTGCCCATGGAAACAGGAGCCTGAGAAAAGTGTTGTGCAAGGTGCTTTTTCCTACCCTTCTTTTCCCCTTTTGCTAACATTAATTGGTTGCCAACAGCACTTGACTGTAGCGAGTTGAAACCTCCCTCTCGGCTGGTCTTTAGCTCAGTCCAGAGAAAGCCAGGGGCCAGATGAGTGGAGGGGTTTTTGCCGGCTCCCAGCGCCAAGCCGCCAGGGAGCCGGATCGTTTGCATTCGACATGATTAGAGAGCCGTTATGTGTCACTGAAGTCTGGGCTAGACTGGCTCGGCTCCTTTTTTTAGTGTTGTGTATAGAAGGAAATTATTTCATCCGTTAGTTTCAGGCCACTGATGAAAAGGTGGGGAGAACATCAGCTTCCTCCTAACTAGGTCACTGTGTTATTCAAGTCCAGCAGAAGACGGGCTGTTTAAACTCCCCCTCACCCACCGCTGGAGATCTGGTTAACCCTTTGAAGCACAACATGGGTCAGAAATGACCCGCATTCATTCCCCATGTTATTTAATGCTTGCTGTGTGTTTCTGTGCTCTATCTTTTGATATCAACTTATTTTATTATACTTTATTCCAAGTATTCTTTAAATATCTTGTTTTTGATAAAAAACAGATAATTATTTCAATTTTGCCTCTCATACTTTATGAAGAAAGTTTTTGTATTATTACATAGCTAACTACTCAGCTAAGTAGCTTGCTAGTAGTAGCTCATACTTTATGGAGAAAGAAAGTTTTTATATTATTACATAGCTAACTACTTGGCTAAGTAGCTTGCTAGTAGTAGCTTAGCAAGCTACTTAACCAAGAAGTTAGCGAAGTAGTTAGCTTAGCAAGCTCCTTAGCTAAATACTTAGCCAAGAAGTTAGCTAATTAGTTAGCTTAGCAAGCTACTTAGCTAAATACTTAACCAAGAAGTTAGCTAAGTAGTTAGCTTAGCACGTTACTTAGCTAAAAAAATGGACATGGGTCATTTTTCACCCATGTTGTGCATTAGAAGAGTAGTGACACAAAAAGGGATTTTATTAAAAAAAATAATAAAGGAAAACATAATTAGGATGTATGATGATCAGAAACAAACTAATTGAGGAAAACCTGGAATACTGAATGCTGAAAATAATTTATTGCAAAGATATAGAAGATAAAAACTCATACATAGCAGGTCACTTTAGACCCATGTTGTGCATCAAAGGGTTAAGGGATGGCAGAGAAAACTGAGAAGAATAACAGAACATCCCTAATTTCATTTCTAGAACAAATAAGTGTAACACACAAGAAACCTTGACTGAGTTAACACTTTTACATGAGAAGCGTTTATCTGCTGGATCATGTTCTGTAATGGGCCCAGTATGGATAACAGGAATAATAGCAGCTGTCAGTGTCCCCATTATACAAATGTGTTCAGGCTCTTTAGAACTTTTTAAGGTAAGTACTCTCCGACACGCTGTCATCACGCTAAGGATCATTTTGCAGAAATGTACGATGGAGTCGGGAGCAAGAAGCCAGATCAATACTTCACATGCCAGTCAAGAAGCCTTCATTTTTAAATCAAAAACATTCATGATAGAAAATATACCTCTTCAGAAAGAGCAGGACGGCCTCAGTCAGTGCTGCTTGAGGTGCCGCTGGCTCTGAAAAGCGCTGAATTGCCTCTAATAAGGTTCCTCTCAAGTTAAACGGTGGGACTCTCAATGCAGCAATGCAGCGATCAACTTACACCACAATGACTTGAGGTTAAAATGAGAGACTGCCACTGAAAATGGGAGTCATTAAACTTTCAAAATGATTCTGGTTAGAAGTACAAGGATGTTTCTTACTTTCTCTGAGCTTCATACAGTTCATCTTCCCTCTGCTACCATCAGCACGATGGATCTATATTTCTCCTGACTTGACACAGAATTTCATTTGTCCATATGAAATATTTACACTGGTGGTATTGTTACAGCAGAATATGAGTAAATGCACTGCAAAACACGAAGCTTACCAAGTATTTTCTTCTTATATCTAGCAATAATTTAATTATATAATTATTATATAATCAATTATATTGTTTTGAGTATAATTTACCTACTGACCATAGGTTTATGTGCTTATTTAATTGTTCATGTTATTATTATGTGCTTATGTAATTATCTTATTGTTTAACCCTCTGGAGTCTGCAAAGGCGCCAAAGCATGGCATGCAAACCAAAAAAAGACACAAAATGACTAAAAAAAGGCAGAAAATGACCAAAAAAGACACAAAATGAGAAGACAGAATAACCGATAAACCCCCACAGAAGACACAAAATAACCAAAAAAGACACAAAATGACTAAAAAAAGACACAAAATGACCAAAAAAGACACAAAATGACCAAAAAAAGACACAAAATAACCAAAAAAGACACAAATGACCAAAAAAGACACAAAATGACAAAAAAGACACAAAATTACCAATAAAGACACAAAAAGACACAAATTGACTCACAAAGACACGAAAAGACATGAAAAGGAATAAAAAATTGACAAACTAACCCAACACTGAGTTTTTACCTAAAATATTGGCTCCAATTGAGAGTTTTAATTGCATGTAGTTTGAATTCTTGTTCAAAAGCATTTTCTACCACCAAAATATATCCGTTTCAAGTATTTCTGGCTTATTTTAATGTTACTACAGTCGGGTTATTCAAGCCACAATTGCTCAAAATAAGTATATTTTGATTTATTTCAACATATC